>NC_056559.1:20231974-20247572 GCF_013358625.1 Macadamia integrifolia
AATTGTTTCTATTAGACCAACATATTACCCTAGAACTGGTAAATATTTCTGCTACGAAGATGGGTTGTGATAAGAACGTTCAATTTTTCGTGCTCTTGCTCCGATTAAATGATCCTCTACCCATAGGCTCATTGCTCATAGTGTGAACTAAAAACTACCTCGTTGCTTCGAATTATCTGGATCCAAGGAGGAAGTCATTATATGATGTATTGAATCATATCATTGTAAGCAACTTAAATGTTTGTTTGCGTAAAGAAGAAAA
Source organism: Macadamia integrifolia (assembly GCF_013358625.1). Lineage (NCBI taxonomy): Eukaryota > Viridiplantae > Streptophyta > Magnoliopsida > Proteales > Proteaceae > Macadamia > Macadamia integrifolia. Next base: position 20,232,237 of record NC_056559.1, read on the forward strand.
ATCAATCTGATTATAGGTTGTGAAGCGAAAATAAAGGGATGTGGATAAATGGAAGGGTGAAAGAAAGAGAGAAGGAGAATATCAATGATATATGATTCCAATATATATGTATGGTCTATGAATCATCTCATAAAGGCAGTAAATTATTACATCAATTCAATGTTGATTCGTCCATAACCATAATTAGATGAATCTGGTTCATAGGAGAAAAAAAAAATAATAATAAATAAAGAAAGAAAATAAAGATCCTCGAGTCGATAAACTGAAATGTCTACCTTTTGAGTCTCCACTATTGGTAAGGTGATCATACTTCGTTCACCTAAATCAAAACTTATTTTAGCAGCTCTTGCCAAAAGGCGTGAATGCAAATAAAAAACATCTCCTGGATAAGCTTGATATTGGGGCAGACATTTGGTGCTAAACTTGTGCTTGTTTAGAGAAAGGAAGAGCAGGGATCTCGACCAGGTTCGATGTATTAAGAACGAGGATGGTAGAGTGCTTGTGAAGGATGAAGACATAAAGAGGAGCTGGGATGAGTATTTTTGTAACCTGCTTAATGGGGACAACCCTAATAGGAGTGGTTCGAGTACCCTGCTTCACAATAGGAATCATAAGTATGTATGCAAGATAGGGGTGACTGAGGTTAAAGAAGCCCTAAGGAAGATGAAAGTAGGGAAGACACCAGGTCCGGATAAAGTCCCAATGGAAGTGTGGAAGTGTTTGGGACCACATGGAGTGGTTTGGTTAACCAAGCTGCTTAACAAGATTATAGACATGAAAAAAATGTCTGATGAGTGGACGAGAAGCATTATTGTCCCAATTTGCAAAAATAAAGGCGATATCCAGAGCTGCAATAACTATAGAGGCATAAAACTTATGAGTCATACTATGAAGCTGTGGGAGAAGGTAATAGAAGTTCGCTTAAGAAGGGAAACTAATATCTTTGGGAATCAATTCGGTTTCATGCCTAGGAGATCCACTATAGAAGCGATCTACCTCTTTAGGAGGCTCATGGAAAAATCCAGAACCTATAAGAGGGATCTTCATATGGTCTTCATCAACTTAGAAAAGGTCTACGACAGGGTTCCCAAAGATTTAATCTGGCAGGTTCTAGAGAAGAAAGAAGTGTCAGGTAAACACGTGGATATAATTAAAGATATGTATGGAGATGTGGTGACTAGTGTGCGATCTGTGGGAGGCCAAGGTGTTGAGTTCCCAATTAATATCGGGTTATATCAAGGATCTGCATTGAGCCCCTACCTATTTACACTGGTCATGGATGATTTAACTAGGAATATCCAAGGAGAGGTCCCATGGTGTATGCCTTTTGCAGATGATATCGTTCTGGTTGGTGGAATAGTGCCAGAGATTAATGATAAGTTGGAACTATAGAGATATACTTTGGAATCAAGAGGTCTCAAGATAAGTAGAACGAAGATGGAATATATGAGGTATAACTTCAGTCGATTAGGGATTGGTAGCGAGGAAGTGAAAATTGAGAGGAGAGAGATCCCCTAAAGTGATTTTTTCAAATATCTGGGCTCTACGTTAAACAAAGAAGGTGAGATTGATGATGATGTTTCCCACAGAATTAAAGTAGGATGGATGAAATGGAGAGGGGCGTCTGGAGTGTTATGTGATCGACATATTCCTCTAAAGCTTAAGGAACAATTTTACAGGACAACCATAAGACCAGCTATGATGTATGGTGTAGAATGTTGGGCAGTTAAGAAGCGTATCATAGATAAGTTGAGTGTCGCTGAGATGAGGATGTTGAGATGGATGTGCGGAAAAACCCTAAGAAACAGAATAAGAAACAACTAGGTTAGAACGGATTTAGGAGTTGCCCCAATTCAGGATAAGTTCAGAGGATGTTGGTTACGATGGTTTGGGCATGTCCAAAGGAGGCCCCTGGATACCCTAGTACGGAGGAGTGACCAGATGCAGATGAATGAAGCTAAAAGGGCTAGAGGTAGGCGAAAAATGACCATTGATGAGTTAGTAGAAGGGACATACAAAAGTTAAGTCTTCACTCAAGTATGGCATCTAATAGAGTTACTTGGAGGGCTAGGATCCGAGTTGCTAATTGTTTGTGAATGGGATGCCCCAAAAAGGGGTTTTTTTTTTTTCAAATACTTGTGGATTCATGTAGACGACCCCATTTAGTTGGGATAAAACTAAGCTTTGTCGTCGTTGTTTTTTGGAGGGATCATCATATAAAAGAAAGATTAAAATATTATTCCCAAAATAAATAAACATTCCTAAAAACCTACTAGACTTAAAAAATCAATTAAACCAATTTTTGGTTTAAGTTCCCAAGCGGCTTTGAGTTGATCCATGGAAGCACTCTTGCATTAATTCCCCCGATGTTGAGAAAAACTCATCCAAGAATTTTGTAAAATGGGAGACTCAACACTAATTGATTGACATCCATCCTTGATTGTATGAAATCATTGATTAAACCACGATCTATCAATAGGAAATCAATGACACTCATTCTCTCTCTTGATCTCTGCTTCCAATTCTATTTCTCAGCCTTCCCTCTACATCCCTTTTCCTCATTACAAATTCATTTGTGAGCCAATTTTGACCACTGATTTTTTTTTTTTTAAGTTGTGGTTTCTCCATTCCAGCCCAGAAAGGTGATAATGAACATATGAAATGAAACTTTAACTTTCATAAAATCCTACTAGACTCCATAAATCAATTAGACCTGGTTCTTGGTCTAGGTTCCCAAACGGGTTTGGGTCAATCCATGGAAGTGCTTCCACATCAATTCCCCCAGTGTTGAGAAAAACTAGTCCACCGAGTTTTGTAAAATGAAAGAATCAATGCCAATTGATAGGCATTCATCATTGATTATATGAAATCATCAATTAAACCATGATCAATCGGCAGGAAATCCATGAAGCGAAGTTTGTTGTTGAAGTAGTAAGTTGGATATATTGAATCGACTAGTTCACTCAAGGGATCAACCTATTTATTTATTTTTTCCAAAAGAACTTCAATATCTATGATTGTGATTTCGTCTTCCATCATTGGTGGCTCATATCTTGGGTTGTCCACCTGTTGCTCAACAGCTGAGATCAAGTTATTTCAGAAAGGTCCATATGATCGGATGTGGCTAGTACCTAGTCCTTCATTTCCATGCATTGTTGCTGAGTCTCTTGGCATTGTGTTGATTCTCATTGAGATTCTCTCGTACAAGTTGAATTTGTTAACAGATATCCAGTAAGAGTTAGATCCATCGGCCAGGTTTGCTTTGATGCCGATTGATGCGGAACTCGGGTTCAAAAACCCTATTTGGTTTGCTTATAGGCCCACCCAAATAGAAAATACCCAAGTTTCCAAGGAATGGAAAATCTGTAATTTACCACAAGTTCTCAAGGGGAGTGGCAAACTTGAAATAAACCAGAATTTGAGAGACTATTGGGTAATTCAATAGGAGAGGACACAGAGTGGGAATTGTATTTGTTAATGAAGGTTAGACTTGGAATAAACTTGAAAGGATAGGAGAGGATAAAGTAGTAGGTAAGGGGCATTATGAGAAACTAAAGAATAAAGCAAAAGGGCCAAAGAATCATGGGGAGGGTGGTTTGTTTGTCTTCTTCAACCTTTGGAAAGAAACCAGAAGCTGAAGTTCAGCTATTGCAGAAGTGAATAGTGCACCCTAGGATGATCCTCCGATGGGCCTGAAATTTCATGTAGACAGTCGATTCACCTAAAACCATTGATTCCAGCCAGGTTTGTCTCTGATCACCAACTATTAATTTCTGAAATCATGGATTGGCAGATAAAGGAAGTTGCAGGTTTTATCTCCCACTTGGTTCTTAGGACTGCGAAGCTTTGGGGGTTGAAATTAAAGGGTTAGGGTTGCCTATCACAGTTTAATGGATTCCCAAAACATGAGATCGATCTGAATTGGGATGATGGATTCTAATGAACTCTTCTCAAACCAGTAATATCGCCAGTACAGGAAATGGAAAATAGTGGCAGGACAATAAGGAGGAAGGGAAGAAGAAGAAAGAAATCACAAAGAAAGAAATAGAGAAGAAGAAAAAGAAAGTGGTCACACAAGAAGAGAAGGGAGGGGAGGAAGGAGTTCACAAACACACCAGGCCACGCAGGCACCAAACAACTCATGGTTCAATTCATTCTCCAATCTGCTCTGTACTGTCCATTGAGTTACATATAAATAAAAGTTAAAAAACATCTCCAAAATAGAAACCTATTCTACCAAAGAATAAACTCAAATTTGAAAGACAATAAAATATCCTACCCTAATCTACCCAAGTAAGAAGTGGAGGAAATAAAAGATCACTCCTACATATCTACTCAAATAAAAGAAAGATTACAATATTATTTCTAAAATAAATAAACATTCCTAAAATCCTACTAAGACTCCAAATATCAGTTAGACCCGTGTCTTGGTGTAGGTTCTCAAACAGGTTCGGGTCGATCCATGGAATCACTCGTTCATCACCATTGTTCTCAAATGTCAATATACCTTTGATCACTGGTTCCTGTGCTTTAACCATGACGTTTCCATTGACAAACCCTATGATGAACTGCAATGGCTTTCTGTGCCTTCATTGCTGATACCTGCCCATCACTACTGTTTACTGTCATTGTCTGTTTATGGCTCTGCTACGCACCCACTTATCAAGTTTCACTCCATTTGGTCTGCTACACACTCATTTATCAAGTTTCAGCCCATTTGGTCTGCTGTGTCAACATAGAGGTTTGAAAACGATCTGGAAAGTTGGACTCAGAAAACAAAGGAAAGAATCCAGTATACGGTGGACCATATGATTGAGAACATAGTTTTTAAGGCACTGGTAAGGCGACGCCTTAGCAGCGCCTTAGCGCTGATGAGGTCTAGAGATGGTAAGGCAATGCTCCGCCTTATATGAAGTGGCGCCTTATGGGGCTTTTTTTTTTTTTTTTTTTTTTTTTTTAAACACATTTTAAAATTACTTGATGAAGATTCCAAATATAGATTTTTTATTGGTAGGTGTATGGTTTTGTTAACACTTGAGATGTATGGGATTAGCTTTACTCCACCAAAAATAACCAAAACAAAAACACGATTCACAAACAGGGTTTGGATTTTGTCAAGGGTTTTAAGAAAGGACTTTGAGAAGGAATCAAGGAACAAAGAAGAACCACTGATCCAAGCGACCATTTTGCTTCGGTAGCGGTGAGCTTCATTCTTCTTTGACAGGATTAGAAATATAGTGGATGACCTTAGGGCTTAGGCACTCATTTTGACATTATAGAGGTAAGTATAATAAATACTTGTATTTTTTATGTCTTCTCAATCATAGTTTTTACCGCCTTAAAAACTATGATTGAGAAGGGGCAATTTGAATTTGGCATGTGATCAATCCGGAGAATCCCTATCCATTGATGTGGTCTGAATGACCAATTGAGCCTTCCGAACTTTTAACCCCTGTACCAAAATACATCTTCTCTGATGTCTACATTGTTTTAACCTGTATGTCTATCCACTTCATTTTCTCTCTTTGTTTTATTGTTTTTCTTCTTTTAAAACTTTAGCCAACTTGTCCCGACTTCATCCTGCTGTATCCCTACTGGATCAGCCAACCTTGCTTTTATTTAGCATGGATTTGGCTGAATGATTAGTCATCGTGAGAATACATTTTTTGAGATTTTGAGGTGGTCATGAATACATGGAAGTACTGAGGTGAGGTTACTAGCTATTATTTGAAGATTCTTAACCCAGCATTGAGCAAAGTTGATACTACATCTCCTTTCACTTATTTGTTATTCCATTTTTGTTGTCATTTCTCAAATATTTGTGTTGTTTGTTAGGTGTTATTCATGAACCTTTTTCCATTTGCAGGCTGGTGGTTTTGATAAACTAACACTAGATAGTCTATATGATGATGCAATGGCAAGAAGAACGAACCAGAATGGGACCTACCACATGGGGCAGGTCGCCCCTAATCCCTTTGAGGCTGCTCAATATTCCCAAGACCCATTCTATGCTTCCAATAGCATTGCGCCGCCCACCAATGTGCAAATGGCCAGCATGGCTCAACAGCAGCAATCCTTAATGATAGAGCAGCAGCAGCAACAGCAACAGCAACAATTGATGATAGGCCCAGACTCAAGCAACCCATTTGGCAATCCATACATGGGACAAGGTGGCCCCCCTAACCCACCACAAAATCCCTACACGGGCTTAATTTAGGTAATCAGTCTTGAATAGCAAGAAAATGCCGCAAGGAGATACTAACAGTCCAGGTTAAGAGTTGTAGATATTTAGGCTATGGCAGTGGAGGCAGTGATTGATTTATAGTTTGTTACCTCCCCTCCTCTTTCCTTGTGCCTGTTGGGGCTCATTCTCTTTTTAGGGTTATGCTACTGAAGCTGCAAAGCCGGATAGAAAAATGTAATATATGGGTTCTCACATGGTGGTAACTCAAATCAGTTGATATTTTATCCCATGCTTTGATTACAGAGAGTTGATCTTGAGTTAAGTTGAATGAATTTTGGGCTTCCATTACTAGTACTAGTGTCACCAACCTTCTTTCCCGAAGGAGAAAATCTGTTTTACAGTCCAAGTATGGACCATTGAATGGAAGGAAAATTGAACCAACTTTGCGATTTATAGATTGGAATATGAGGAACTCTGTTGAATCAACAGCCTGACTTCAGTTTATTACCAAGGTCAAGCCCCTTATATGTTTCATCTTTAGATGGAAAATAAATTTTTGTTTTGAGGCAGGTACATTACATAATAGGTGTTAGTTTGTAAGCCTGATATCATACTCCTTCAGATTCCATCAACCCATATGTTGGAATCCATGCAAATTTTATATGTTGGTGGATAATATTTTAACTATCTCAACGTTGAAACAAAAGTTGAAAAGAAATCCTTGATATGAAAAGTTGCAGATTTAAGTGATGACAAAAGTTTTTGAAATAGATATAAAAGTAGAGAAGAAATCCCAATTCCATAATTTCTCCAAATCTCCAACATCTGTTCATACGTCTTTACTTTGTGAATCTCATCTTTGTTGCCCCATATAGTCAGTTATTCAAAGAGTAACTGTGGAAGAGAATAGGACAGAGCACTAAAAACTGTTCAAAGGAATGTTGATTCAAAATTCCTAATTCAAATATTCATTGATTTATATAAGAGATAGTCAAGCACTGATTGGGTTTATGTCTATCACAACAAGCTTGATTGTGAGCCAGCCAGAGGAAATAAAATGTAATTGAAGCCACTGCAAATATGTGGTTCAACTCTATTCTAGTATGATCAAAATTGAGAACAAAAGAATAAAATAAATGGAGAATGAAATGAGTCAAGAGCTTCAGTCCTCATTCCTAAGGGCCTTGCTAGGCAAACATGTTTTGAGAATTGAAAAGAAAAATAATATATGCCAATCAGATTCTCCATCGCTCATGCTACAAATTCACTCAACTAATCTAATGAGACAACAATTAGCATCTTCATTGTAGGTATACCATCTACGAACACTTTCCAAAGGAACATCTTGAATCTAGGATTAACCTTCAATTTCCATACTATTTTCCATAACTTCCTGAAAGGAGTAAGATGATCATTTCTGACAATACTCTTAAAACAAATTTTTTTTTTGGTGACACAAAATCTATTGATCAGAGCATGAAAAACACATGGAGTCATAATTAAATAACTGGACAATCCATGGAGTGGAGGTTGGCCAAGATGTCACACACTCTAATGACATGGTCTTCCTGGCCAAGGTATTAGCAACGATGTTGATTGACCTTGGAATATAGCTGAAAGAGCAGCTAAGAAATTAAGAAACAAGCTCCTTAATATCTTGTAATATATTGAGGACAGTAAAGGGTGGGGTATCAGTAGTCATAAGATAGCGAATAAAATCATGGCAATCAGATTCAATAAGCAAGTTTTCACAGCAGTCACCAAGAGCTTGAAGAATACAATCCCTAATAGCAAGTGCTTCTCCTTGGATAGCGGAGGAGAAACTAAGAGGGGCAGAGACAACAACAATAATTTGAGCCTGGTAGTTTCTGATGACATACCCAAGCCCATTATGTAGAAAACATACTTAAAAAGTATATGTACCATGAAGTTTCAATGGTGAAAACATCTTTTGATATGTGATGTCATTTGAAAAGAAACTTAGGTGAACTAGTGAATCAAAAAGGGTATGCTCAAATTATTTGTTCAATCACATATCTAATGAATTGTACACGTCCTGATATTACCCTTGCGGTAGAAAAGTTGAGTCAACATACTCACAATCCAAGTAAGGAGCATTGGAGCACGGTTGATAGATTGTTGAGGTACCTAAAAGGTACTATAAATTATAGTTTGCACTATAGTGGTAAACCAGTGGTATTGGAAGGACACTACGATGCAAATTGGATCTCATATACAAACGAGTCTTTAGCTACTAGTGGGTGTGTATTTACACTGACAAACGGTGACATCTCATGGAAGTCCACAAAGCAATCTTGTGGGATAGGCTCTACCATGGAAGTTGAGTTCATAGTCTTAGAAAAGGTAGGAACGGAAGCCAAATGGCTTAGAAACTTAATGGCAGATATTCCATTGTGACAAAAATCAACGCCATCGATATAACTACATTGTGATAATCAAGCTGCTATACATCTAGCCAAGAACTGGATATACAATGGTAAAAAGAGGCACATATGCCTAAGACACAATCTTTTGAGACAATACATAGATGAAGGAATGATAGCTATCGATTATGAGAAGTCCGAAAGTAATCAAGCTAACATGTTCACAAAGCCTAAGTCTATCAAGAACTTGTATAGTGCATCTACAGGAATGGGGTTGATACATAATCTTTAAGTCATGTGATGGACACCCTACCTATGTGAAGAGACTTAATGCCTGAATTAGGTTTAAGGGATACAAACAAAGTCATGGGATGACCAGTTAAGTACTGCTGCTTATTTAAGTATTCATTCCAAGATGTAGATGGTGATAGTAGTACCACCACAAGGAGAAATGTTAAGCGGTAAAGCTCTTAATTAGTACAATCCCAAAAAATATGGGGGTGTGTTAATTATGGTGCACATTAGGGACTAACCTAAGTGAATGTAGGGAGTGTGGCTGCCACCGATGAGAACTTATAGGCAAGTTCTCTAAACATTCATGAGTCCAAGATGAAGGACATGGTCAGTTCAAAAGTCCAAAGTGATTATATGATGGGTAGCTCAAAAAGTCTACTTATGGGATGTGATTGATGAGTCTGTCAGCTACACCAATGAGGAAAGATTCAAGGAGTCTGACTCTACCTGTATTCTGTAGTGCGGCTCATTAGATCTAATGTAGGTTCAAGTCCGAAAGACACCTACAACGATGTGTCTTATAGTGTCTAATACAGTCACAACACATGTGTCCTTCGTGTCGTTTGAAACTTGTGGGGGATTGTTAGATTTTATACCTATTTTATTATATTTAAGTTTCAAAATAAAGTCTTTCTTTTATATGTTTTGATTGTCTCGTTATGGTGTGGGACCCTTGGGGTGAAGGTAGTAGAAAATGATTAATAATACCCTATGTGAGCCCTAAATTCCACTCATAGCCATTACTATGAGTGAAGAGGTGGATAAAGAGAATTGATTGTTAATTCATGCCATATGTTATTGTCAAATGGAGGTAAATCGTCAATGTCATTATATTGGTGCCCTAAAGTCCATTCATGGTCACTACCACGAGTGAGGAGGTGGGCTAAGAAATTGATTGAGATTAATTCAATTTATTGAATTAATACTTAATTCATGTCCATATGACATTATTCTCCAATTAACTTACCATTAGTTAGAGGTTACTCTCGGGGAATCTAAGAGCGTGTAAGAGTTGGTTTTGGGTCTATATAAATCCAACCAAATACCTTGCAGAGACACACATTCACACATTGACATTTCATCCATTTCTATTTATTGTAACCATATAAATTTTTCTCTTCTTTCCATTTTCTCTAAGTCTTGTGTAAGGTTAGAGGAAGACTGCTATGCTGTAGCTTTTTGCTCTTAGAAGGGACTAGAAAAACTACCTCATCATCTAGTGGGAGGTTGTTTTATCTTGGAGGTAGAGGTGGAAAACAACTCTTGGCAGTAGACGGCATCAATTACCTTAAAGGCAACACTACAAGTGTGTCTCAACCTCTACTTTGTTCGAAGCTTCTTCAGTTGTGGGTGGTGATTCAACATCTATTTCAAGTCTTTCCTCATCTCATTTAAGCTAAGGATCAACCCTACGACAGCATAGTTTCTACTGCAAAAGGTTTGTATTGTAATTCGTATTTTGTAAGAAATTGTAATACAATTACCTAACAGATTCCCTTTAGTCTTGAATGATCAAACCGAGGCCACACATTTTATGATTGACACTCCAAGTCATATTTCCATTTAATTTATGGAAAGGCTTATGAAGGCGAGCTCCACATATGGCCTTGTGCTGGAGGCTTACCAAGTGGATGCTAGGTGGATGGAGTTGAAGATGAGACCTGGGCATGCTTGAACTCATAATGAGTGGCTATGGCTCCTTGCACTCCACATAATTTCAAGTTTTATTGCCTTATATTCGATGGACTGAACCACTCATCCAGAACTCACACTTCCAACGTTTATAGTCCTGGTAAATGTTAGGTTTGTCCTGAATTCTTGACCTGTTTTGTTTTAAAAAATGACCTACTTCAATATATTTTGGTGGCAATCCGAATGAGATTTGCTTGAGATCTGTGATGGTAGTTATGATATTTTTCGATATGCTACGACTTGATCGATCACGACCTAATGGATCGAACTAATTTAGAAGAGTATATTATGTATTATCGTCTTATTGAGCAAGTAGTGAAATTGGGGGTTTTGGTGTTAGGGTTTCTAGGCTAGCTTTCTTTCCACGATTTGGGTACTCTAGAGAGAAATCTTCATTATAATATTCTCTTCAATGATGGTGAATCATCTTCATCTTCGCCCGAGGACGTGGCACACATGGTGTGTGAACCTCGTTAATTTCTATATTGTGTGAATATATTTGTTTTTCTTTCATATTTGTTAGTGTTTGCTCTAACCGATAATAATCTCAAAAACCCATATAAGAGGACAGGTGGGGCGAGGGGGTGAGGCAACTGATATTTTAAAACCTGATAGGCTGGGGACCCAATTATCCTAATTATCTCACCAAATATATATGGACCTTACTGTCGACTCCCAAGTTCCATATAAGACCAGCTTGCAACAACCTGAAGTGTGAGGCAACAATGTGGGAATAGGGAGCACAATAGATTTCAAAAGAACCTTGCAACCCTAGTGAGAAAGAAATTGTTTTGTCCACCAATGGATTTTCTTACTAGCCTTGTCAAGCCCAATCTCTCTGCATAAATTAACAAATTACTAAGCTCTTGGGAAACCAATATGAAGAGGTTTGACAACAACAAATCATCTTTTTGTATACCTTTCTCTAGTTTAATTTCACACTGAACCGCACCATTGACAAAGATAGAGTATCAGACTTTTTGATTACAAACAAATTCACCAAAAAATAAAAAAGGAAGACAAGAGATCCTTTTCTAGTCATGTGGCCCCTCCCACACTAGACATGGGCATTAACAAGCATGGGGGTGTGGGGCAGTAATTTTATGTACCCTTGCATCTGAGTGTAGGGCCTTGCGACCATGAAACTTTCTTTTTCCCAAAATCTGTATTAGAATTTGGGAGAGAGTTTGCCATTCTCCTAGTTATTAAATTCTCCGAATTATTCGTGAAGAATTCGGCCAAATAGAATTTTATCGAATTTTACGAATAATTCGGTCTGAATCCAAATCAAATAAAAAATTCTGAAAAAATCTCGAATTTTATAGACTTTTTTAAAATTCAAGAATAATTCAGCCGAACCGAATTTTATCCGAATTATAACTGAATTTTATCCCATGTAAAAATAAAATTTTATTTTGAATAAGTCAATAAGTCTTTAGAAAATAGTGTGATTATTGTGCAGCTATTATCCTAATGTTACTTTTTTTTCTTTTTTTAACAGAAACTGACAAAGCTTATCTTTCTTGAGGTAATCTCTCACATTTCTACAAATAATAATAATAATAATAAAATAAATAAATAAATAAAATAAAATCTCTCACTCCATTTTGGTTTGATTAAGTTTTACAGTCGTTACTCTCTCTTTAGTCTTTAAGGGGAACATGCATGGTGAGTGAAGTGGGTCTAGCTGAATTTGTGCTCAGTCCCCCGCCCCCTCAGTCTCTCTTTCATTGATTTAATTATTTGAATAATAGGAAATTAGTATAGAAAAAAAAAAGAGCTAAATATAATATTTTTATCTTAAAAAATTAAAATTTTAATTTTTATATCATTTTTATGTTATGTACAAATGATAATTGATAGATAATATGAAACAAGTATTGCAAATATTAAAAATAAAATCCAAATTTTTTGTCCCTTTTTTTTTTAAACGAATAATTCCAAATCCGAATCCAAACTCGAATTTTATTATCTCCTATTTTTTTACCTATATTTTGATCAAATCGTTGAATTAATGAAACGAAATCTGAATAAATCTTCGTCCAAATAATTCCCAAAACTGAATTTAATAACTATGGCCATGCTACCACCGTGGGAAGTTATCTACATGCCTCACCAAATGGGGTACTAAAAAAGTTATCATCCACGTGGAGCTCATATTTTCAAAACAAATGAGATAAAATAAGGACCTAAAAGTTTTCCTTAAGCGACGGGTGAAGGGGAATCCCCTTGGTTGTGGTTTTCAAATAGGTAAGAGAGGGTATCATGCAATAGTAAAAGGTATGTTCAACCATTCATATATAAGAGGGGTGAATGTTTTAGGACCCTAAGATGGTGACTAGAGATTATTGCCTAGTCGCATAGCTCCTGCACCAACGTGGAATCGATGAAAATATGCTCAAGAGCATCAACATGAATGAGATTTTTTATTTAACAGAGTTTGGGATAAAAATATGAATTACACATGTGTGCAACCACAAGAGCCAAGAGCCGCACAGACGAGCAAGATTTTTCTATTCTCCAATAAAAATATACAAGCGAGAGAAACTGCACATCCCTCTAGTAGCGTAACAGACTTTTTCCCAAGATGTTTACACGCCTTCCTTTGTCATTTTCCCATAATTTAGTTAGTTTTTTTCTTTTTGGTAATTTTCTAGCTAGTGGGGGTGGGGATGACAAAGAAAGGCACTTTTTTTTTCCTTTTTTCCTTTTGTTTTTTGGGGGTATAAAGGAGCATTAGTGCAAATGTGGGGGAGAAGAAAATGGTAGAAGGGAAGGGGAATCCGTTAGACTACGCTGGTTCCTTACATACTAAACTAGCAGGCAACTTCAATTTCTAGCTATTTTAGAAGTTATTTAATAATCTTTTAAGTCTATTAATTTACATTTACCAGATCAACTGGATATATCCTCCTCCTTGTGCTTCTCTCCGAAACGTCACACCTACTTTCCTCTTTATTAAGATATAATGGAAAAAATCACTTTTAAATTCCAGAATTTCCATTTCTAATGATTCTTTCTCATCTCCGACCGTTCTCTTCAATGGCATCCAAGGTACGATTCTTCTTTATATCATTCCATGTTTGCCTCTTAAGCTTGTCTATCTTCCCTCCTGTGTCGATGCTTTGCCAGGTCAAGGAGATGCTATCAGTTCTCTTTGGTTTCCCCCATGAATGGGTTTCCAACGATTCACTCAGACTCTACTCTTCCAAACTCCTTGATCGTGCTCGGCACCATCTCGAAGAGAACCAAGAGATTATGCGTCTGGTATCCACCGTTTCTGTTGGGCTTCTCTTAGTTGCTGCATATGTGGCTGCCTACTTGAAGAGCAGGCATGAGAAGCAAGACCCACTTGATAGCCCTCCTGCAACGACTTTCCGATGCAAAATCTGCTTTGAACCCAGGTGGGGTTTCCAGTCATTTTCCATAATTGGCTGCGACCATGTCTTCTGTTGTGAGTGCATTAGCAGTTATGTGATATCCAAGTTAGAAGAACAGGTAACGAGTATAAAATGCCCAGAATTGAGTTGTGAAGAATTGTTAGACTTTGAATCCTGTCGTTTAATCCTTGCACCCGAGGTGATTGATAGGTGGGATGTTGCTCTCTGTGAGTCTTTAATTGGTGAGACCCAGAAATTTTACTGCCCTTTCAGAGATTGTTCTGCCCTGTTGTTGAATGATGGGTTGGGGGTAATTAGGGAATCAGAGTGCCCCATTTGCAGGAGACTGTTCTGTGCACAGTGTAAGGTTCCATGGCATTCTGGGATTGAGTGTAGAGCGTTTCAGAATTTGAAACAGTATGAGAGAGGGAGGGAAGACTTGATGGTAATGGAGCTTGCTAAGCAGAGGAAATGGCAGAGGTGTCCCAAATGTCGCTTTTATGTGGAGAAGTCCCAGGGTTGCTTGCTGATCAGCTGCAGGTGTGGGTTTCGTTTTTGCTACAATTGTGGGTCTCCAATGGAAGATCACTATTGTCAGAAGTGCAAACACTAGTTACTTTTTCATGTGTAGATTGGTGAAAGCCCATCTGTCCTTTAATGTTCAAAGTAGATGGAAAGAGTTTTATAGAAATTTAGATATGAAAATTATTATTAGGAAGGGGGAGTCTTTGATGGTAGCCAGAATTCTAAGCTATTCTTACTTCTTAATATTCATTCCTTTTTGGAATATGGGTGGTAGAATTTGATTGTTTATATCTTAGAGGGCCTGGAAGTTTGCCCAAACTGCAGAATGCTTAGATCAGATCAGTTGAGTTTGTGCTTGTTTTTTGATCATTATTCCTTTGCGTCTTTATTTATGACTCAAGAGAATTGTCTTCTCTTTCCAACCAAATTTCATGGATGGGATGCTGTTAATATCCACTATGAACAGTTAAAAGTAAACTAAAACAGAGTTTGGGAATTGGCTTCTCATAGATGTCTTGGGATGATTCGAATTGCTTTCCCATCTTGTTGAGGGAGATTAGAATAAAACTACTTTGTCAGGCAAGATTTTATTCATGGAACAAATATAGAACTTTTGAAGCATGGAAGAAAAAACTCAGGAAGCACTTAGAATGTTTATTTTGTGTTTATAATGTGATGCTGCTTTCTTTGCAGAATAGGACTTTTAAGTTGCTCCTTATTTGTTTCTTGCATGAACATGAGGTATGGAAGAATTACTTATGAAAAGAATTCCTTTCACAACTGACAGTGGTATTTTTTTTCTTATTCTTTATCACTTTGATTCTTCTTTCAATAGGAATTTGGGGGTGTGGGATTTGAATTGAATTCAATTAAGTGC
>NC_056559.1:20247622-20248650 GCF_013358625.1 Macadamia integrifolia
TTTTTTTTTTTTTTTTTCCTTTTTGTTTTTGACCTTGATGGATGGGACCTTTATGGCTTCTATCTTTTCGTATTTTGGTTTGCTTTCACAGTACTTTAATAATTTGTTTATTTTCTGTTTTTTCAGCCATCCCCATATACTGCTACATGTGCTTAGCTTTCTGAAGGCATTATGGCAAGGGGCTACCCAATATGTAGAGATCTTGCAGTTGCTTAGAACCTCTGACATGTTCTGGAAACTGTTGTCTTCTTCTGTTTCACAATTTTCTACTGTGGAATCTCCACTTGAAAATATTACTGGAGCTGAAGCACTTAGTTCGGCATACAAATATGAATGTCAGTCTGCGGTGCTGGAAATTATGTCATATGAGATGTTCTTGCAGAAAAAACTACAACAAGCTGAATTGCCTGTAAACCAGACTTCTGAACCATCCAAGGAGAAGAGTGAAAAGACGGTTAGGATTGAAAAAACAAAGGCTGCTAGTGTACTTGATCTTAAGGATATTTTGTCAAACTGGTGTGGCAGTTCAGTTATGGGAAACCTTATAAAATCATATGTGTCATGTGGATTCGACGGTGAAATATTTCTTCGCGCAAAGGTGAATCCCTTTCCCATCTATTTCATGGATACTGGTTTGAAATGGCAGCAATTCATTTGGTTCTGGTTTCTTTTCTGTGGATCATCATTCCTAAGTAGATTTTTCTCTAGTGTTTGGGATGTACTGGATAGGAAGATTTTTTTTTGAAAGTCTTCTAAGACATTTGTCTGCTATTCATTTCTGTGGTTTAAAATCTATATTGGTTGTGCAAGCTTCTCTATTTAAGTGATCTATATGGGATGATCTTAAAGTGTGGTCCTCAATGGTGGCTCAGGTCAGATATTTGATAATTACCTATTGGAGATGCTGTGAACCTATCACTTTTATCCTATGCAATAAAAGGAAGGAGCTGAAATATTTATTGTAAATCTTTTCATTTTTGGGATTCGCTTTATTGAAAAGGTAATTATGTATTGGGGGGGGGGGGGGG
>NC_056559.1:20251289-20310605 GCF_013358625.1 Macadamia integrifolia
TTAGGAGTTGTGCTTGGATTCCTCTTAATGCCCATGGTTCATTTTCCAATTCAGTGTTGACTAATTATTGATCCTAACAATCTGATTTCTTGCATTGAAATAGGAAAATGAACAAGATCCACATTGAACCAGACCGATCAAGACCACAATCGGCCTGATGGATCTTATTCCTCAATCCTTGGTTCCTGTAAATGGCCCCATCTAAGGGACCAAATAAATTCAGTTCCAGAAATTTTTTCTTAGAAACAAATGAATAATAGCATCTTTAGACAAAACCAGAAGGCAGCTTATTAGATAGAGGCCCAGATCACAAATTTGAACCATCTTTTGCTCTCCCTATTTGCAGTTTCAGCCAAATAACATAAAAATAATTAAAAAAAAAAAGAAAAAAGGAAGAGGTTCTTTCCGTTTTTGTGGAAGGAAAAATACTAGTGTCTTTGTAATCCGTACACACGAAAATTCATAGAAATCAGCAAACAAAACACATTTTCTTCACATAAAAGGATCACATGGACCACTAAGCACCAAAAACACTTTGTTAAGTGTAAACTAAAGTTGTAGACCTCGGTGAGCACTACTTGCATAGGTCATAGAACCTCTATATCCTAAGGCTACCCTATCACAGAGTTCATTAGTAAACAAGGATATATAAATAAAAACCATATCTTTTAGGTCTACAAATCTATATTACGGGCTATAGATCCTAGGCAACTCCAATTTGACTTTTTTTTTGGTAATGAAAATGGGTGTTCCATAGTAGTGATCATAGCCCCCAGGATAAGTCCCATACGGCAAGCGGCGCTTCTACAGGACCAATGGGTGATAATGGTGCATGCCAAGTCTCGAAACACTAGTTGGTGATGGGTTGAAGGCATTTTCACCATTAGGCTACCAAACCCATTGGTAACTCCAATTTGACTTTAGATCTTCTCTACAAGGTACTTGGGACTAATACATCAAAAGATTTCTACCAAACACTAGTTGCCTAGGATATATAACCCTGGCTTTAAACTTAGGGCATTTTCATCAGGAACCCTTACTCAAGTATAAGGAGAAATATAAAAGAACTTACTTAGAGACAACTTGGGTTGGGACATAGATGTGCTGGTAACTTTTGACTCCTACTGCGTTTACACTGTGAAGTACGTGGTGATACCTTGTTTCTTTTTTTAGGTCATTGAGGTATCAATACTTGATCCCTGATTCTCAAGGTACAACACAAAAATTTTGACCATTGAGACAGCCAAAGGCATTGGTTGATACCTCCTTTCAAAGGCATCATTTGTCGAGTTTGGAATCGCTAACCCAAGAAGACTACTTGATCTTTTGCTTTTGTAAAAATGGAAAATTATAGAAAAGAAACCAAATTAGAAGGCATGATTTTAGAGTCAATCTGCGATCACATGTATATAAGAGTGGCCATATGGTTGAGATTGCCACATGGCCAGTCTAGTCTTTAGCCTATCTAATTGTCAAAACACCCAAATCAACTGCCCACATGGCAGAAAACCATGGCCCATGGAATGAAGCAATCTCCACATACCAAACAGAAATTAGTTGCGGTATTGAAACAAATCTAAGAAATGAAAGATGAGTTAGCAGCCTAAAAGTCCAAAGGATCCAAATCCTCAGGTTCCTCAGATAATCCCTTTTTTATGTGGCAACTTTCAGTCTTCTAAGTCATAACCCCATTCCATGTGAGATACTAACTCTAATCTTATTTAATGAAGAAAATACAACAACAACAACACAACAACAACAACAACAAAGCCTTATCACAAAGAGAAAAGGTAAAAATGAAAGGAAACTAAAGACAGAAGTAACGACGTAAAACGTGAGATACAAACTCTAACCTTGTTTAATAAAGAAAATACAACAACAACAACAACAAAGCCTTATCACAAAGAGAAAAGGTAAAAATGAAAGGAAACTAAAGATAGAAGTAACGGCGTAGAACACAATTAGATGGGGTCCTCTATATGGATCCTAGCCCCCCAATCCGCTCTATTCGAGGTCATACTTGAGACAAGGCCTAGTCTGAGCATATCTTTCTTCACAACTTCCCCTATGGTCATTTTTGGCTTGTCCCTTGCTCTTTCAGATCCTTCTATGCAATCCACGGCCTTTCCTCCAAACTTCGCTTATAGTGAGTGGTCTATGACTATTCTTTGCTACACATAGCTTATCTACCTGTTGTTCCTAACTGGCTAAGATTCCACCCCTTACATCACAATCAGGCGTACGACTACCCTATAGAATTTCATTTTAAGCTTTATAGGGATATGTAGGTCAAAAAACACTCTTCACGCTCCTCTACACTTTGCCACCCCACTTTAATTCTATGTGGTACATCATCCTCTATTTCACCTTCTTTATTAATAATTGTTCCCAAATATCTAAAATTGTCATTTTGTGGAATCTCTTTCTCCTCAATAATCACCACATCATTATCCATCGTAGTGTGACTAAAGTTACATATCATATATCCCCTTTTTGTTTTACTATCTTAATGCCTCTTGCTTGCAAGGTAGATCTCCATTGCTCCAATTTAGCATTGAGCCATATTTTTGTCTCATTCCAATAAAAAAATATCGTCGACATAGAGCATATACCACAGAATCCCACATTGACTGTTCTTGGTCAACTCATCCATGACAAGTGCAAACAAATAAGGGCTTAGAGTTGACCCTTGGTGTAGCCCAATAATGATAGCGAATTCTCTACCTTGCCCTCACTCGACACTCATCTCCTCTTTGGGATATGCTAGATTAACTCTCTAGGGAGTCTGTTATAGGCCTTTTCTAGGTCAAAAAAGACCACATAGAGGTCCTTCTTAGCTGCTCTAACGGTTTCCAGGAAGAAAATAAAGTATTCAAAATATATTGATTCCAAAGCATAAAAGCAATCTAAGGTGGGCTATGGAGTTGACATGAAAAATAGAACTGTACATGTGGCTAATGTTAACATTGCCCCACAATTTGGTGATTGGATTTTCCATTTCAGGTCTTATGTTTTAGAAAACCACATAGTGTGGGCTTCAAATCCATCTGTAGAACCCTAGAGGTGTTTCAGGGTCCTTTGTCTGTATATGTGCAGACTGTGGGGGTGCGTGTGCCTTCATTTTAATGGGAAAAAAATCCTAAAACCATAAGCGTAAATTGTATAGTAATGTATGGCATGGATATCAAAATCATCTTATAATAAGACTATTCGTTTTCATGTAATATATTTAACAGAAAGCGTATTTAAAGCAAAAGGAAATCATACAAGTAAGTAATAGATAATTTTATTGGAAAACAATATGAAAATTACGCTCCCTACAAGAGGCATAATAGACCTCAAAGGAATTTGAAATCTCAAAGGGAATTAAAATCACACACTCCCTATCAACCACAAACACAAAGGTCACACACTCCCTAAGGATACTATACTCTACAAAGGCCTTATCCATTTCATAGACCTATACCAGTGCCATGTCGGTCATGTTTCTGAACACCATGAGTATTTTGTAAAATTACTCTTATTGTTCCAATCTAATGACCAATGGCTAGACCTCTTACAATCCTATCCATAAAATACTAGATACATCATCATTCTCTTCCATAGACCTCCCTCTCATCAATCAATCATAGACAAAAATCTTAACCCCTATAATATTCTCTCGTACCACCCATATTTTTATATCCATTTTACCTTTGACCAAGATCCATATGAATTTCAGAGTCTAGATTCAAAAATTTGGTGTCAATTTATGCATATCATGTGCGTCCATGATTATGTAGACTACCACTTAGTGCCAACTGCAATAATGCATTCCACCAGCATAGAATGGGACCTACATATCATCTCTTGTCATCCTCTCATTAACCACATCCAACAACAGTATATTGAATTCCTAAAAAATCAATTGGCAGAAGAAATGGTAGGTCGAAGACATGGGATCCCCAGTTGACTCAACTGATTATTACTCTTGAGACTAAATATTTTTTTACTTTACTAAAAGTTTGTGTGGATTTGTATTAGTGTGAAATCCAGAACTCTCCGAAAATGTGGATTTGTAATAATATGAAGTCTATGGATATGTGTTTGCTTGAAGTCCGTGTGTAGGTCTATAAAAGGGCAGCCCCCTTAAGTTCTTTTAAAATGTTGAGAATATTGTAGATCTTACAGTTGATCTTAATGAGGATGAAATGGAATCCATTTCCACAGTAACTCAGACAGCTCGGCTTGCTTATCATGGTGGTCCTTTTCAAAATCATGAGCCAAAGCATTTTTTTACATTTGATGATATTCCAGTTTCTAAATGGCCTGACAGAATCTCAGAGTTCCATGCTTGGTTGATAGCAAAACTACTTCAAGAAGGGGCTAAAATAAATTCTGTCATTTCTAAGTTTCTTGTCTGAACTCAAGGAAGGTTATGAGAACGGTTTCTCTCTCTTGGTGAGTATAGACAACTCCAACTAGTATAATTAGCTCATTTGAAGTATTTATCATAACTCTTCACTTTGAGACGCGTTTTACCATGTTAAGTAGGCTAGGGATTGTCAATTCACCCAGTAATCTCTCCATAGACGATGTGGGACTAAAGTTGTACACCCTAATTGATCCCATGAAACACTATGGTACTTGTTGTATTTATGGTGGGGACACCTCACTGATCTTTTAGGCGGGTCTGGTACTTGTCGTATTCTTGGGTTTCACAAGTGTGTATGATCCTCTCATCCTTAAGAAATTGTAAGGACTCTCCCATATTTGAAAGAGATTGTAAAAACTCTCTCATCCTTGAAACAGATTGTAAAGGACCCTTTCATCCTGTAAAGAGATTGCACGGATTTTCTTATCCTTAAAAGAGTTTGTAAATGTTTTCCTCCCTACCTATTGTACTGAAAGGGAAGATTTAGAAGAATACCTTACAAGTGAAATTTGTAGGGAGTGGACTAGACTCGGATTGAGTAGAACCACTATAAATTCCGATGTTATGTAGCTGTGTTTAATTTTCATATTCCTTAATTTTTAATTTGTAATCACACTTGGGAACAATAAAACAAAGAATTTAAAAATCTACTAGTATAACATTAGTTTAAAAAAGCACTAACTCGAAGTTACTACATATTTGATTATTAAATTTCACTTTACCTTGCATTCAAAACCCTTTACAGTAAAATATAAAATAAAAATTAAAGGTAAAATGTATAATTACTAAATATAGTAAGAAATTTAAGTAGATTATACAATCACATGGGGTGATGAATGCAAAAGTAACTTTTTTAAATTTAAAAATTTCACTTTCCTTCCCTTTAAATTTTCTTTGCAATCAACCTAGCCATTGAAAAATTTATAGTTTTTCCTCGGTTGATTGAACAGAGAACTACAATTAAAATGGTGGGAGAAGCAAATAAATCAAAAATTGATCATCAAATAGAGCCATAGAGGAAAAACAATTAGAGTAAAATCAGAGGCTTACCTTAGATTTGAGAATAAATTAGACCCATAAGTTAAGGGGTTGAAGACTGATTCGAACAGATAGTTTCTACCTTGAAACAAAAGCGAATCGAACTAAACTAAAAAAATGATTCTATATTTTTTAAACCAAAACCAAACCAATATATTGGTTCAGTATTAAATGGCCAATTTTGGTTTGGGTTCTAAATTAAAACCCTTAATTATCATGGGCTATTGAAGGAGGATAGGATTAAGTTGAACAGAATAACACCTTTTTAAGTGTATGTCTAGTATCTACATTTGTTTTTGGCCCTCAATGATGGACGGCCGATAGGGGTAGGGAAGAAATCCCTGAGATGCTCAGACTTGCAGGGGATAGGGAGAAATCGCATAAAGAAAGGGGGGGGAGAAGAACCACACACACAACCCTCAGGCTATCAACACTCGAAACTCAATTTATCTTTTCTATTCTTTAATTACTCAATTGGTTACATGGCATAAATAGTAAAAAAAAAATCAATATGAAAGGAAACCTACTCTAATTTGGAGACCCAAATTAATTGGAAACTAAATCCTCGCAACTATCACCTACCTAAATTACCAAAATAAAAGATTGCATGAGAATAGAAATAAAATCTTAAAAGATCTTACTGGTCAAAGACCCAAATTGGATCTGGTTCATCTCTGACTAGATACCTAGATGCTATGGTAGTTTGAATGAATTAGAGTATGCTCCAAAGTTAAATAATCATGTCTATAGGATTCGAAATCTATAGGTTGTTCTTCTCATAAATTCTCAGTTTTGTTAATTAGTCGTTAATCTAGGCTTAATTTTGAAATTTAATTTTTAAAACAAAATTCACATCAATTTTAGTAAATTTAGTCTTTCAGTTCTCAATGGGTTCAATCCCTTTCTTACCACTATCTCATAGTTAGTTAGGGTTTTATTTTGATTCGTTCATGACAATGAACATTGTCTAACTTGGACATTCACTAAGGTAGCCCCCAAATAGCTATCCCGTGTAGTTTAAATGGTTCCCAATTTTTGTGGACAAGTAGACTCAAGGTCTCTTGTTGATATATCAAGTTCATCCTAGTAATGGAGTTTGATATGTGGTAAAATAAAGCATTAACAAAATATAGGACTACCAAGTGGGTGTATGAATATACATACGGATGGCAAACACCTTTTGGATGTTATTTTTATATCGGTCTGCCGATTTCGTCCAGCATGGATTCTTCAAGGGGCTGGTTCATGCTATGTAGTATGTTTTATTACTTTAGTCATTTATGTTTTGGCATTTTTTTATTATAGCATGGTTTAGTTGGTTGGTATGTCTCAGGATATGGGTCCTTTGGTGTCTCCATATATCTCCAAGCCATATTAATTGGTCATCCGTTGAGTAGTATACATACTGTGACATTCTGTATATGGCATGCGTTGAGCCGCATGCATACTGTGATACTGTTAAGTTTGTCCCGAATTCTTGACCCGTTTTGAAGATTGACCCGCCCCGACATATTTTGGTGGTGATCCAAATGGGAAGTTTTTTCTGAGATCTGTGATGAAAGCAAAAGGGTTGGGCCGATAGGCCCAAACCCGGAGCCCATCACTAATCTCGTATAGGGGTGCAGGGACGTAGCCCCGACACTATGGTTAGACCGGATCGACCGCGACCCGATGGATCGACCTACGACTTGGAGTATATATAGTACTGTTGCTTGTTGAGAAAGTCATTATATTTTGGGGGTTTTTCGAGCTAGGGTTTCAGGGCGAGTTTTCTCGCCACTGCTTGGGTGTAATCTCTCTTCTGCATAGGCTCACACACTACCCTGGTGTGTGAACCTCGTTAAATCTCTGTGTCGTGCGGTTCTATTGTCTCTTTATTTTTTGTATTTCTTGATGTTTGATCTAATAGATACTCTATGCCTAACATGTACTGCTCTTATGCCCATTACAACTCTACCTCTTCCAATGAAAGAGAATTTTGCACATGCTAATGGAAATTGTGTTTACAATTATATCTCTCAGGAAGTTATTGGTTTTGCCCATTCTCTACGTTAGAGGGCCTAGTTAATGACATGTACAATGGGTTTGCCATATGAAAACTTGTGTAACTCATGTCTTCTATTTAAATCAATTGACTTTTACTATAATACACACACACAAAAGGAAGATATGTTATTACATCAAGCCTAACATTATAACGGTTTTACCCTTTGAGAAAAACCTCTTGTCTGAATCTCCGTACAATATGACACTTTGGACAATCAAAAGTTGACTACCGTTATGATTTTTGTCTTAAATCATACAAAAGAATTTGACTCTACTATGCCATGTTATTGTCACCATGTATGGCTACACAGAGATTAACCTAGTGGAATAGGAAAATCATTGAGAGCATCTATTCAAAACATGGCATGAGTGGATGGGCATTTCTGTTCAGTATGTGATCCAGTTTATATTGGCTCAGCCATCAAGAGAAGGGTGAAACCTCAGATGGGGGCAGAGTTTTTTTTTTTTAATGGTTCCTTATCATTCTGGTCTTGTTTTTCATATGGAAAAAAAAAAAGAGTATATTCTATTGATTTTCGGCCTTCGGTTTTTGATCGATCAAACAAATGGTCAAGTCGGTTTCGGTCTGAACAGTTTCTAGAAAACCAAAATCAATACAGAACTGATAAAGAGTTTGGTTGGCCAGTTTTGGTTTGTTCCGATTAGTATCAATCGTCTGGTCTCATTATTGACACAATGATACCCATAAAATGGATGGACAGAAGTCCGATTCAATTTTGGTTTTTATGAGATATAATTTTTGGATCAATAGGTTGATATCTATCTACTCCAGTTAACATGTTAGACCAATCAATTAGGATTGATTAATTAACCATTAAAACTAATTAGCCAACATATAGGAAAAAAATTAGCTTAACCAGCTGATTAAGGAACGATAAAGATTGATTAACCCAAACTAATTAAGACGGACAATTGACCAATTGATAATCAATCAGTCTTGATCTTGATTTTGAGGATCGATTACATAAATATTGGTAGCATTGATTAAGGCCTCATCAAAATGACCGAAACCAATTGTTTCTTTATTCTTTTTTTGGTAAATGAACCGACCAATTAATACCCCTAGAGTTAAGGTGTATTGTTTTAACATTTTTTAAAACATGCTTTCAGCCATCTTCAAATAAAATTTGTCATTTATGATGCATAGATCAGACCGTAAAATGTTACAACCATATAATATGTAAACATGTAAGAAATTTTCGATAAAGAATACAAAAATGACATCAAAAGTTTGATAGTCCTTAGTGAAGTCACCACTATGAGAACATTGGATTTTCACGACCCCTTGTCCGTTGGAAGGGAATTTTTTATATCTTCTTCTTAGGAGAAAGAAATAAAGAGTCGTCACCCAGACTAAGCTCAAAGACCCAAAAATAAAATATCATTCCATAGAACTAGGGTTTGAGTTAGTTACGGATCAAGCAAGGTGTTAAGACACCTTGATCCACCTAATTAAATCGATCTTTCTATTTACCTGGTTAAAGTCAAGTGATATAACCCAAAATAAAGAATAGAAACAAACCCAGAATAGGGTTAGACACATGCCTTATGCAATTGGCTACTAGAAAATGGATTAATATACAAAAAATATAAAATAAGGCACATATCCCTAAAAGATAAAATAATAGTAAACAAATCATATATACATAAAAGCCATTGTCATGCGAATTCCTAAGTAATGGCATGAAATAGAAAATATCATGACTTGATATTTTGAGTCATTTATACCAAATATATATATATATATATATTGAGTCATGATATTTTTTTAATTCCAACTTGATATTTTCTGTAACTTAACATATATATGCATATTAAATTGTTACAACAATACCTGCACAAAGGAACTAATTAACTGCATGAAAAGCAAATAAAATGAATAAGATGATCAAAATATAAGTAACATTCCAATCATTCTATATGCATGGAAAAACATAAAATACATGGAAACTTCAAAATAAATCTTGAAAATGTAAGAAAAGCTAGGATGAAATGGAGAATCATCTCCAACATATCTTCCGGTATAAAAATATCAATAAAATAATATAAATTTGTGTAGTGGTAAAATAGGAAAAATATCCCTACGACTAATGAAGCCTACAAAATTCTAATTAAATATAAAAAAATATGAAAAAAAAAAAAAAAAATGAATGCAAAGACATTAAACATATATATATATATATATATATAACCATATTGAAAATAAAATCTATGTGCAATGTGCATGATGATGCACACAAAACAACGAAAATAAAAATTAAAGAGACAGAGAGGGTTCCTTAAAAGGCAGCTTAGCCCTTGCACCACCATCGGGCCGACTAATGGAAGCACATGTGGAAACAACAATAGTGATGAGATTTCCGTCTTTCATGAGAGGTGAGATGGTCATTTTGCCACATTTTATTTCTGTGCATAGGAACTACATTGCCTTTTATGCTCCCCCCTCCCCTCTCCCCTCTCCCCTCTCCCCTCTCCCCCCTCAAAACTCTGTTTATCATTCCATTCATTCCTCAATGCCCATTATTTATGGGATTAATATTAAAACACGAGACAACATGATCTCCCAATGTTATACGATCCTCTTGGAGTGTAGCGATGATGGAGGGCAAAGATAAAGAAATGTTATGAAGTGAAGAAGTGATGAGGAGTCGCCAGGGAACCAACTTCTCTATGGGCCGGCCCAATAGGCCTAGGACTCAAGCCATGGAATTGTTCGAAGGCAAGTCTTCTTCAGCATTTGCTACTATTAGGCAAAAGACTTCTTCTTCAACTAGGGGAAGAGAAAAAAAAAAAAAAAAAAAAAAGAAAGAAAAAGATTTGTCATATGGTATATATATATATATATATATATATAAATTAATGGCAGGGGATCCACACGCCACTCATATGTAATGGCGTCTCTCATCAACCTGATACACGCAAAGAAAGGGTATCTTATTGTGCATATACAAAAGCTTCATACGATCAAAGAGGAAAGAGAATGTGAGAACTAGGGGTGTCAATAATGAGTCCGCACTGTTAGGCTCGATCGAGCCCAACACATTTATGGCCTGATTTGGACCGGCTTGAGTCTAACACATTTATTAAACGGGCGTTCACAGTGTAGGTAGCTAGCCCGTTGGGCGCCCGACCGAATCGATAAGTTTATATATTACGCTTGAACCGACTGGTTCTAGCCTAACCCAGCTCTACTCTCTTTAATACTACATAAAATTCCTATTTTGCCATTACTAGTAAGAAACTAATTAAGCTTTCTTACCTTTTGCTTTGTAATAGGATTTGATTTAATTAAGCTTTGTTTCAGAAGTTGTAATGGTCATTTTTTTTTTTAAACAACCATAATCCCATATTCTCTTCTTTATTAAAGATTTGCGTCACATATTTCTGAGCCTTCAATCCACTTATGAAAAGAATTTTATGGTAGGCACGTTTAAAGCTCGTTTAGAGCCTGTTTAGATTTAAATAGGTTCATAGCCCGGTTAAGGCCCATTTAAGGTATCATGACACTGATCGGCCCGATTATAAATCATACCATACCCTCAAGCTAGGCCCGTTTACTTAAACAGGAATTCACGGTGCAAGGCTTCTAATGATCAAGCCTAGCTAGGCCCGACCGGTTGATACCCTTAGTGAGAGCGATGTACATCCTTTTTCCAATAATTATATATCCCTGCACTATTGGGCTCTCTATCTATAAAAAAACTTGTGTTTATTCATTAAGAAAAATCATGAAAGCTAGTGTGGCCTCCGTGCCTAAACACAGATTTTGGGGGGAGGGGGGAGGAATGACCGCTCCACTCCTCATGAAAGGTAGAAACTCATCCATATTGATACTTTTATGTGCGATTCCATTGGCCTCACATTGATGCAGGGGCCACACTGCTTTTCAATGAATCCTCTCACAAAAAAGAATTAATAAGACAAAAAGAAAAGACAATTAAGACTAAGCTTTAGGTTGAGTAACTGGCCTTTTCAGTTTTCGGCCCAGCCTAGCCCAACCTAACCTTGGGGTTTTCTTTTTTCAGATGAAGCCCAAATACAGGATCCAAAAATTTAAGAAAGGCATGTTCGGTAAACCCACCCAAGTACCCACACCAATTTAATATGTGAATATAACGTATTATGTTCATAGCATGAATATTTAATCAAATATTCTAGTACTGTTAAATGTTGAAAATATTATCAAAATAAGTTTAGCTAAAAATATAAAACTTATCTCAACTGCTTAACCTTTGAATGAATCAACCATGTATAATAAGAGAGCTTGATATATGAACAAAATTATGAATACTTGGTGAGGTTGATTCGTGCCACTGATGCCATTGATCACTCTTCTTAAGAAGGGTAGATGTCTACTCTTATAGTGCAATATTGATTCATGGGAATTGACTTGCAAGTTAAAATAGCCCTTCAGGCGATCAATAGTTGTTGCACTCACTTATTGGGTCACATCCGGACACACTTATGTTGTGCCCAAAGGAATGAAAAAAAAAGAACTCTAACAATAGTAAGCAAGGGGGGAGAGAGAGAGTAGAACACTTATACAATATGAATCACATTTTACTCTCTTTCACAAGCAATGTACTAAACATTTCCCACTACTTTGTTTTATGAAAAATCAACGTGAAGAAATCAAGGGTTCAAACATTTTGAGGGACTGAAAAAATAAAAATAAAAAAATTAGAAGGTATTTTGAAACTTCATGTCCCTTCTAAGTTCATTTAGCACAATATTAAATCGAATTCAAACTATATTCCAATAAAATGAAATGCTTGGAGAATAGCTCCCAATCTCATCCACAAATAATGTTTTTTGTTTTTCTTTTTTCTAATCAGCGAAATAAAGACAATTGTATGCTATCAATTTCCCTTCACATTATTTGAGTCATTTTTGTTTTGGTCTCAGTTGCAGTTCTTATCAAACATCAGTCCATTTTAGTGGCTGGGTCTATGCTCACTTGGTTCGACCACAAGGCGGCTCAATAAGAATTTCAATAAATAAATAAATAAAAATTAGAATAAAGAACCCCATATATCTCACTTGTCAAATGCCATGGGTTAATTCCAACCAAAATTGGGTATGCTAAAAAAAAAAAAGTCAAAAGCTATTATACTTGGAAATTTTATTATTATTATTATTATTATATATTATTATTATTTTTTTTTTTTTTTGGGGGAGTGTTTGGAGGAAGGGCATATACTACCAATAATCTCTATAATTACATGAAGAAGTTTTTTGGTAATTTTTAAACGCAGGAAAGAGTTTTTTATCCGGGATTATGATGCAAGGGCCAATGAAAATACACATGGAAAGAATCAACATGGTAGTGATTTTGCTTTTTATGGGGGTTGGGGCATTTCGCCCCCCAAGTTTGACGCATCCCTCATACTATCGGATAGAATCCTGATGCATCCCTCATACTCTCAGATAGAATTCTTCTAATTTCCCTTTATGATAAGTTTTAAACATCAATATGAGATTTTACATAAATGAATTATCTCACTAAGAGTGACAAGAGTAAATTTTGGTACAACTAAGTATGTACAATTTCATTAGCATTTAAATTTGGTAGAATTTTTTTTTTACCAAAATAAAAATTCATAGAAAATTAGAAATGAAGCCCCATGTTATCATCTTGTCACTTTATATCTCATCTAATTAAGTTGCCATGTGTGAAGTAATCTTGCCGACCACCACTATCCTCACGACCACCCTAACCTGACCTCTGCATCTTTCCTTTCCCCAGCCTGTCCCTACCTCCACTCCTCCATTGTGCATGCCACCAATATATCACCGTGATGTGAAATCTGCTAACGTACATATTACCAGACAAGAAGATTCTAAGACAAAGCGAGAGAATGAGAGGAAGAGGTTGGACCATGTGATGCAATTACAACATTAGACTTTCTTGGTAACTGATCATTTTTTTTTTTTTTAATGTGAAAAGATTGAAGATATGAAAAATCCTTTTAAATATGGATCTAGATCCTCTCCATAGAGGCCATCGTCCATAGAATGCCCATAGATACCTACCCGATTGACAGATGTCCATAAAATATCCAACGGCTCTTCTTTGCTCTCCAAAAATAACCAATCATGAGATCTTGTGAAACCCATACCCGACTCCGCTCATTTGTATTTCATCTTCTTCACTCACAAAACACGGAGAAAAAAATGGGTTCTTGCTGAAGATTAGAAATTCAAGAGAATAAAACCGAGGTGGATTGCCTCTACCTCATGCTCACTAGCTTCGGTCACCAGAAGGGTTTGTTGATCATTGTTGCCTTCATTCGGATTTCTCCTCTTCTCTCCCAAAACGCAAAGAATAGAGGGGGATCTTGGTGAACATAAAAAATTCAAGTGAAGAAAACTAAGGGGGATCACCACTACCTCATCCTCACCGGCTCTGGTCACTGGAAGTCGTTGCCTCTCCTCCTCCTGGAAAAGAGGGGACTTTTCTCTCCCAAAATGCAGAACCCTAGCCCCATCCTCATTGTGATAGATCTACAAACCCATGTTTATTCTTTTTTTTTCAACTTCTCTGCTTCATTTTATCATTGTTTAGTGGTTCTAGTACCTCTCTTTCACTATTGTGTTTCTTACTCTATAGTGTTAATTTTTTGTTGGTAATTTACAATGCCACCCCCTAGAGAATGCCACTATTAGAGATAGACCCCTTGTCGTCAGGCTCTGTTAAGGAATATACCTTAAATGTTGACATTAGCTAGTATATATATATATATATATATATATTTTTTTTTTTTAAATACTAAAATACCCTTCTAAAATGTGAAGTACCTAATATACCCTCTCTTAACTCCCAAACCCCAAATCGATAGTGACACCTTCTTCCCCAAATCATAGGCGCTTTATAGGCAATGACCTCCATGGAGAGGATCCGGATCCGATTAACTAACCCCTCAGTAAAAGCCCTAGTTGGTATATAAAAAAACCAAGATCTGGTCACATTAAGCATAACCTTTGACCAAATCTCTCTCTATAGTGTGTAAATTTTCATTGTTGAAACTTTGCCTAGGAATATTGTTGCTAACCCTAGATCGTATCTGTACTTGTGGGATGATGCGCAAAACAACCAGATCTTCTTTGTTGTATGGAAAAATCATCAAGGTTCAAGGTAATTCTAGAACCCAATGTATGTTTCGTTTTTTACAATTGGGATGTCAAGGATATAGAGTATCAATAAGGAGGTTGCCACTGCACCCTAGATCTAGGGATGTCAATCAATACGGTTTTTGGTATTTGGTTCGGTTTCGGTATGGTATCAAAACTTAATACTAGATACTGATACCATACCATACTATACCATTAACATTTTCAAGTTTACGATACCAATACCAAACAAACTCGGTACGATTTTGATACGGGTTGGTTTTGGTATGGAAACAGTTTTAATTTATCTAACTTTAAATGGGTTCTCCCCCCCCCCCCCCAAATAAATAAATAACTTTGGGTTTCTCCGTTTCTGATTTCTAGTTTTGAGTTTTTGACATTTTGGGCCTTTTGGCTTCTACCGGAAAGAAAAAAAGTTTTGATGTTTTGGCAGTTTATCAAGAAATGTCGATATTCAGTTTGGTTCAATATACCGAATGATTAATATCGATATCAAACCAAAACGAAAAGGATTTTGTTTTCCCATACCAAAATTCCTTCGATTCGATTTAATACAGTTTTAAACAGTTGGTTTCGCGGTTTTTGTTCACCACATTGTCACAAATTTGAGGAGAGAGAGACAGAAAGGGGGGGGGGGGGTTTGACGAGAGCCCTCTTTTTGGATGAGTTTTTTCAAGGAGAGCTGGCTGCTGGAATGCCATAACCGATTTCTACACCCCCTCGTGCTTAATTTCGGCTTTGTTAATTTTGGTAATTCTTAGTTGTCAAGGAGGTAGCCTAGCTTAAATTAAGAATTGCTTCAATATTTTTGAATTACCTTTTATTTCAGATGTAATCTTAGTTTAGAATAGCTTAGATTAAGGTTTAAATTGTTTTTTGTTTTCTTATAAATCTAAGAGTTTCCTTAATTGTAAGAGATAGTGAAAAATAAATTAGAATTTGCTTTGACAGACACTCATATATATATGTAAACTTGAAACGATATAGAGTTTCACCACAACCTGCATTTTTCTTCTCTTGTTTGTGTTTTACAAATACATACCTAGTAGAGTGTGTTCTAAACTCTTCCAACCAGTAGCTTCCCACGAGATTGCATCACTAACTGATGTCTTTGAATCCTGAAGGAAAGAGATTCAGAATGAAATCCACATAAAAAGAAATGGCCTCCAAAAGCCCAATACCGATGGCCATAGCCTCACCAACAGGATACTTTTAAACTTTTGAATCTCAGATTTTGCCAGCAAAGGATTTCCGTTTAGTCTTGAATTATCAAACCGAGGCCACACATTTTATGATTGACACTCCAAGTCATATCACAATTTAATTTATGGAAAGCCTTAAGAAGGCGGGCTCCACATATGGCCGGCCTTGGGCTGGAGGCTTACCAAGTGGATGCTAGGCGGATGAAGTTGGAGATGAGACCTGGGCATGCTTGAACTTTTAATGAGTGGCTGCGGCTCATTGCACAACATCATTTCAAGTTATTACTGCCTTATATTCAATGGACTGAACCACTCATCCAGAACTCACAGTTCCAATGTTTATAATCTTCGTTAATGTTAGGTTTGTCTTGAACTCTTGACATGTTTTGTTTTGAAAAATGACCTATTTTAATATATTTTTGTGGTGATTTGAATGAGATTTTCTTGAGATCTGTGATGGTAGTTATGAGATTTTTTTGATATGGTACGATTCGATCAATCGCAACCTAATGGATTGAACCGATTTAGAAGAATATATAATGTATAATCATCTTGTTAAGCAAGTAGTGAAATTGGGGGTTTTGGTGTTAGGGTTTTTAGGCTAGCTTTCTTTCCAGAATTTGGATACTTTAGAGAGAAATCGCCATCATAATATTCTCTTCACCATCATCTTTATCTTCGCCCAAAGACGTAGCACACATGCCATTTAGACAATGTTGAAGACATTTCAACTGAACTAGTCAATAGACTCAATACTAACTCAACCAAGATTTCAAACTTCCAGTTTGGATATTTATATCGCATTGGACCAGTATTTATAAGAATAAGTAATAAAAAAAAATTCTTATAAAAACTAATTTTGAAAAACCATAGAGTGAAAGGAAAAAATATTTTTTTTACACCGAAATTGTTTAAAATCAAAATTGTTTACCAAAATCGTTTAATGAAATCCAAAAATCCTCTAAAAGGAGACAGATACCTCCACGGTTTCAAGTATCTGCCATATTGGATCGGTATCGGCAGAGACTGGTCCCTGATCCCTGATCGATTCCATATCGTTTTAGGGTAAAATAGTACTTTTTAGAAAAAGCAAGGGTAAAATAGACCGATACCCACCGATCTGATATAATCTGGATACCCATTGATCTGATCTGATCTGGATCGATATCAAATCGATATTGATAGATACCGATACCTGCTGATGTCGACACCAATACCACTACTGATACCAATACCGATATCATCCCCTAAATCCTTAGATACCTCTAAACAAATTCGAATTGAATTTAGATTTTAACAATCCATTTGAATTCGTTCATTTTGTTTTTTCCCATTTGGTATGACAATATTCGTGTTAAAAAGAAACATAATAGAATGTAAGAAATCTTACACCCAATTTTTTTTTAACGTTAACATGCAGTTTAGGTTTTTAGCTGGCGGCGTGGGGAACTTAAATCCTTTAACATTTAATGAACCAGGCTCATATGCGAATTCAAAAAGTGAAACAACTTTTTGTGACAAACCCCATAATAGAGCCGTAGATGAGGGCCAAATCCGAAGCTTTGTGGTTGGTTTCATCATATTGTGTTTTTGTCCGCTCACTCCACAATCCACACGGATCCCTTACCCCACCCCGACACATTCATTTAAGAACTCAAAAAGATGATGAAATTGTCTAAAACTCAAATCAAATAAAGCTACTTTGATTGAAATCACTATCAAACACAGTAACATTTAATCCAATCCATCATCCCTTAAATATCCATTCTTTTATATCAGACATGAGAGCTGTCTCCAGACTCTCCACCACATGTAGTCTTTCTATGGAAATGGACATGCAAGAACAATACATTCATGAGATACACACTAAAGTAGGGAAAAAAAAAAAAATCTTTCCTATCACTATTCTTGTTGAAATATAACTTTTTACCATATAGTATTACATTGGTTAATCCCATGATAGAAGTTCATATTAGTATCTCATTAGTATAATTTCATCCACGTGGAGCTCATATTTTCAAAACAAATGAGATAAAATAATGACCCTCAAGTTTTCCTTACGCGACGGTGAGGAGAAATCCCCTTGATTATGATTTTCAAATAGACAAGAGAAGGAATCCTGCAACAATAAAAAGTATGACAAACAAGATTTTTTTATTCTCCAGTAAAAATGTACATGTGAGAGAAACTGCACATCCCTCTAGCAGCCTAACAGACTTTTTCCCAAGATGTTTACACGC
Organism: Macadamia integrifolia; assembly: GCF_013358625.1. Lineage (NCBI taxonomy): Eukaryota > Viridiplantae > Streptophyta > Magnoliopsida > Proteales > Proteaceae > Macadamia > Macadamia integrifolia. The sequence continues at coordinate 20,269,382 of NC_056559.1, forward strand.
CTTTCTTTGTCATTTTCCCATAATTTAATTAGTTTTTTTCTTTTTGGTAATTGATTTTCTAGTTAGTGAGGGTAGGAATGACAAAGAAAGGCGCATTTTTTTTTTTTTCATTTTTTTCTGGATATAAAGGAGCATTAGTGCAAATGTGGGGGAGAAGGAAATGGTAGAAGGATAGGGGAATCCATTACACTACGCCGGTTCTTTACCTGCTAACCTAGCAGGCAACTTCAATTTCTAGCTATTTTAGAAGTTATTTAATAATCTTTTCAGTCTATCAATTTACATTTACCAGATCAACTGGATATATCCTCCTCCTCGTGCTTCTCTCCGACACGTCACACCTACTTTCCTCTTTGTTAAGATATAATGGAAAAAATCACTGTTAAATTCCAGAATTTCCATTTCTAATGAATCTTCCTCATCTCCGAGCGTTCTCTTCAATGGCATCCAAGGTACGATTCTTCTTTATATCATTCCATGTTTGCCTCTTAAGCTTCTCTATCTTCCCTCCTGTGTCGATGCTTTGCCAGGTCAAGGAGATGCTATCAGTTCTCTTTGGTTTCCCCCATGAATGGGTTTTCTACGATTCACTCAAACTCTACTCTTCCAAACTCCTTGATTGTGCTCGGCACCATCTCGAAGAGAACCAAGAGATTATGCGTCTGGTATCCACCGTTTCTGGTGGGCTTCTCTTAGTTGCTGCATGTGTGGCTGCCTACTTGAAGAGCAGGCATAAGAAGCAAGACCCACTTGATAGCCCTCCTGCAACGACTTTCCGATGCAAAATCTGCTTTGAACCCAGGTGGGGTTTGCAGTCATTTTCCATAATTGGCTGCGACCATGTCTTCTGTTGTGAGTGCATTAGCAGTTATGTGATATCCAAGTTAGAAGAAAAGGTGACGAGTATAAAATGCCCAGAATTGAGTTGTGAAGAATTGTTAGACTTTGAATCCTGTCGTTTAATCCTTGCACCCGAGGTGATTGATAGGTGGGATGTTGCTCTCTGTGAGTCTTTAATTGGTGAGACCCAGAAATTTTACTGCCCTTTCAGAGATTGTTCTGCCCTGTTGTTGAATGATGGGTTGGGGGTAATTAGGGAATCAGAGTGCCCCATTTGCAGGAGACTGTTCTGTGCACAGTGTAAGGTTCCATGGCATTCTGGGATTGAGTGTAGAGCGTTTCAGAATTTGAAACAGTATGAGAGAGGGAGGGAAGACTTGATGGTAATGGAGCTTGCTAAGCAGAGGAAATGGCAGAGGTGTCCTAAATGTCGCTTTTATGTGGAGAAGTCCCAGGGTTGCTTGCTGATCAGCTGCAGGTGTGGGTTTCGTTTTTGCTACAATTGTGGGTCTCCAATGAAAGATCACTATTGTCAGAAGTGCAAACACTAGTTACTTTTTCATGTGTGGATTGGTGAAAGCCCATCTGTACTTTAATGTTCAAAGTAGATAGAAAGAGTTTTATAGAAATTTAGATATGAAAATTATTATTAGGAAGGGGGAAGTCTTTGATGGTAGCCAGAATTCTCAGCTATTCTTACTTCTTAATATTCATTCCTTTTTGGAATTTGGATGGTAGAATTTGATTGTTTATGGCCTGGAAGTTTGCCTAAACTGCTGAATGCTTAGATCAGATCAGTTGAGTTTGTGCTTGTTTTTTTAGCATTATTCCTTTGCGTCTTTATTTATGAGAGAATTGTATTCTCTTTCCAACCAAATTTCATGGATGGGATGCTGTTAATATCCACTATGAACAGTTAAAAGTAAACTAAAACAGTGTTTGGGAGTTGGCTTCTCATACATGTCTTGGGATGATTCGAATTGCTTTCCCATCTTGTTGAGGGAGATAAGAATAAAACTACTTTGTCAGGCAAGATTTTATTCATGGAACAAATATAGAACTTTTGAAGCATGGAAGAAAAAACTCAGGAAGCACTTAGAATGTTTATTTTGTGTTTATAATGTGATGCTGATTTCTTTGCAGAATAGGACTTTTAAGTTGCTCCTTATTTGTTTCTTGCATGAACATGAGATATGGAAGAATTACTTATGAAAAGAATTCCTTTCAGAACTGACAGTGGCATTTTTTTTCTTATTCTTTATCACTTTGATTCTTCTTTCAATAGGAATTTGGGGGTGTGGGATTTGAATTGAATTCAATTAAGTGCTTACCTGTTAATTCAATAATGCTTTAAGATAATGAATATTATCAAGCCAAGAACAGATGTGGTTGACCAAGTATTGGGACAGCCCGATACAGTAGGAGTTGGACAAGCTCCTGCAAAGCCGGATATTGTGTACTTGAAACTTGACAGATCTTCATGGTTAAGAGCAGTTGAGCATTGGATGTCTCTCTCAAGATTTTGTTCTTTTTTGAAGGGAGACTTGGCAATTGGGTGTACTTAAGTTTGACAAATGCATTTCTGAAACTAATGATCTTGAAGTCTTGTGGTTGGTTTAGTTTGTTTGATTTGTTTATAGCTTATGATAACCCAGTGTTTGCTGTGGAGCTGGTAAGCTTGGTATCACTTGGATTACCCCTTGGACTAGGACATCAGTGGCTTCCATGGGCTGATCAATAGTTGTAGACCCTCACTATTGCTCTAGAGAGAGAGAGAGAGAGAGAGAGAGAGAGAGAGAGGGTTCCAACTGGTCTACACCTATTCTATGCTATGCCCGGCCTCCCCCATTTTCATGATGCAGAGGCCCTCATCTAGACACATTTGAGTCATGGACTATGAGTCCATTTCGTGAGGGCTGTGGATCAGTGAGGAGGGGAGTTTAAAGGATTACAGACGATTCTGATTCGAAGGAGGCTTTTCTTTATAAACTACAGTAAACCTTGGGTTCAGAGTGCTAGGTTGGTCTCATTGAGGTGTTGAAGAATGACTTTTCCACCATTGAGTATAGTTCTGTTTTGTTGATCTTTCCCCAAATGTATGGCACAATATGTTGAACTTGAGTTAATGCATGTTAACAGGTAACACCCCTTAGTTTTATGTTCTGGATTGTGGAGAAGCTAGGCAAACTACTAAGTTTTAATGGAAACAGGTGTTTGATTTTGCAAGGAAAGTAGAAATTGCATTCATCGGTGATCGTAGGGGGCGTTTGGTTCGAATTATCCATCGGACCAGATTCCAGGGATTCTGGATTCTGGATCTAACTCATATGAATGAGTTTCTTTGGAATAATTTCAACTCGGTAAAAAAACTGTTTGGTTACCTTGATTCTAAGTGGAAAACTGTTTGGTTACCTTGATTCTGTCACTTGATTCTGAGTGAAAACTGTTTGGTTACCCTGATTCTGGCCATTGATTCTGAGTGTAAAACTGTTTGGTTACCTTTGAGTCTTTGAACCCATATTTTGTTGGGAAAAAAAAATCCCAAAAACAAAACCAAAAACTAAAATTTGTTCCACACATGTACTTTATTTTTAATTTTTTTCCTTTTCTTTTTTATGGTAATATGTGAAAAAAAAGAAAAGAAAAGAGTGGAACTCGTGAACTATTAAGTCTAATAGTGTAGTGCAGTAATTTATTTATTTTTATTTTTTATTTTTTATTTTTTTTTGTAAATTGAAGAGGACAAAAAGAAGAACATTACAAGGCATGATTGTATTGTAGTTCATGTAATCGAAATAGGTATCGTGTATCATATACTTCAGATCTGAAAATTGCCCAAACCAGCGCATGATTTGGTTTATGGAGATAGATATGCTTCAAAGTGGGTAGAAACAATAGTCTCCAATGACTTATACAAGTAATATAGGTCCTTAGGACCAAATGAGAGAAGAAGTATGTAAATGTATAATATAGTACTGAGTTCATCCAGGTACTAGTAAATGCTAATTAAGTCTTTCTATCAAACAAAAAAAAAAATGTATAATGAACTCAATATCATTACAATGGCTTCGGACTTTTCTTTCCAAAAAATTCCAAAAAGGTTCATCCTACATTTTTGTTTAAATCAAGCTTCTTGACTACGTCAAGAACATCTCTCAACATCCTCATATGACCCTCAGATTCTTTTATTGTACCGTTCAAGTATCTTTTGATATAGTCTGATGAAGGGGAAGGAGATGATAAAGTTGATGTTTCTGAGCATAGGGACCTAGGTGGAGTCTGGTAAGTATCACAACTTGGGCTTGAACTTGATATCCATTTGAACATTCCACAATCTTTGTTTTCAACCTATAAAGCAAATATAATCATCTTATAAGAATACAAGGAAATAAACATTCAAATCTTAAACATTTGAAAAAAAATAAAATTAAATTAAACAAAAAATTTAAGAAATTCATACCGTAGTTGATTGTGGACAGCACCAAAAATATCGACCATAATTTGCACTTGTTTTCACAGTTCTGACCTTACACTGACCGTTCCCACACTCACACATCTTAAGATGATCAACCCACATGAAGAAGGGGCAATTCATTGAACATTTAAAAAATTTCCTTCCAACATGTGACCCTGACTTAGAAGTGAAAACCGAGCAACCTTTTCCACAGTAATCACACTTTGCAATAGCACAAGCGGACATATTCGATGTCATCTGTAAGTTAACACAAACATTTTCAAGAGAGGAAATATGCATAGAAAATACTATTAAGTACGCCCCCTATCTGAGTGTGATGGACAAAAAATAGGAGACTTCAATGGCACAAATTTTATACCTCTTAAACAGGAATTGAAACTGATATACAATGGTGGGAAAGGAAATAAATAAAAGAAAAAAAATGTGATCAAGATTCACCTCATCTGTGTTCTTCAATTGTTGCATACACCTGTCTCCATCACTTATCATGAAGAAGGATATAAGGACAAAGAGTGTTAAATACATGCCATTTCTGCTCTCTCTCACCAATTTTCTCAATGGAGTAATCTGGGTCACCTATGCGCTTCCTATTTATACCATACCAAAGAACCCAAAATATTGTGACAAATAAGAATGATGTTGTCCATATTTAAACCTTGAAATCATTCAGAGAGGAACATAGAAAGAACCATTGTCTTAATATTTCTTAAGACTTGCCACCATTGTCACAGACTTAACATAAACCAAAAGTTACATCAACCAAATAGATGCATTTTCTATTCAATAAAACCATTGTCGTAGAATGTCCAAACACTTCCTTTTATCACCTCAATTCTTCTCAATCTCTGGCAAGTACATCTCAAGCAGATTTCGCCTATCTTCTACTCTTGTTTCCAAGAAAATAATGGCAGAATTCCTCTTGGCCATGAAATATTCCTTGGCCTTAAACTTTTGTTGAAAATTGAGGTCTGGAATGGCATCAACAGCATCTATAATTGTTCTCCCAAATTCAGACTGAGATTCACTCATTACCATCTTCTCGATTGAGTTAGCAATCGATTTCAATGGATTTACCACCTTTTCAGCTGCACCCTTCTTCCTCTTTTCTCTACCACTATTGACGGACCCACGAGGTCTTCCTCGAGAACGGCTGGTACTACCAATGGGAGTGGAAGGAACACTTTCTTCTTCTTCAATAGGTTCATAGTCAACACCATCATTGTTCCCTATTCCCTCAACCTGAGTACCTGTCACGTCCATCATAACTTCAGTGGCAGCTTCAGAGGGGACTGTTGAATCATTCCTAGTTGCCATCTCTTTCCTTAGCAAAGCTCCAACTTCAAGGTGAATTGGGAGCACACTATGTTCCTTCCAATACTTTTGTTCTTTTTTCTAGCAATATAAAGGACAATGTCAATGTGCTTATGTTGTAAGTAAGCAAAAAAAAAACACAATTATATAGAAAGAATAATTTAAAGAATCCCATTATACCCTATAATCATTCCAGAAGTGTTGAGGAGCATCAAATCTCATATCAGATGCATTCCAACCCAATCCACTTTGCTTCTGTAGGTCACTCAATGCTCTAAGCCTTTGCTTCCAAATCCGGAAGTGGTTTCTCACTTGTTCACAGTCGTAACTAGTAAATAATTTCTCTTTCAGTTGGTTGGCAATTTCAATGAACTGCTCATTTTTTAGTCCATTATTTCCACTCTTACCACTCTTGTACTGCTTCAATATACACTCCAACATGTAATGAGAAACGGCACTAGGCCATGAAGCAATGTCCCGTGACCTACTATTAGAATCTCCTGTTGGTTCCATCACATCAAAACTAACAAAATACACCATATACAATGTGAGTATATTTCATTAATACCAAGTAATCAATAACACTTACTAATTGGGAAATTCATAAACCTAATATTGCAATTTAGATAATAGTCCACATACATGCATCCCACAACACAAAAATTTAAACCAAGCAAGAAGCCCAATTACTAATTGAGAAATCCATAAACCTAGCATTGCAATTCAGTTAATAGTCCACATACATGCATCCCACAACACAAAAATTTAAACCAAGCAATAATAACAATTACTAATTGAGAAATCCATAAATCTAGCATTGCAATTCAGTTAATAGTCCACATACATGCATCCCACAACACAAAAATTTAAACCAAGTAATAATAACAATTACTAATTGGGAAATCCATAAACCTAATATTGTAATTTAGATAATAGTCCACATACATGCATCCCACAACACAAAAATTTAAACCAAGCAATAATAACAATTACTAATTGGTAAATCCATAAACCTAATATTGCAATTTAGATAATAGTCCACATACATGCATCCCACAACACAAAAATTTGCTTCCAAGTATGTTTATGTTATACAGTCATCCCAAACCATGCAAAAAAAAAAAATTAAGTTTGTCCACATCAAAATTACATTCCAAATAGAAGTTAATCAATAACAAATATTCTAGTTCTTCAATACTCAATCTAAGTTGGACAAATCGGCTGTAACCCAATCAGCCCACATCTGGTTAGCAATTTGTTCTCGAAATAGATCCCAATCACCATTCTCCAGCACATGATCCTCGCCATCAGAAGTATCATCTTCAACATCATCATTTACTTGGTGAGGGGTGGATTGGGTACTAGTACTAGCTTCTTCAACCTCTTCATCCTCTTCATCAAGCCATCGTTCTTCTTCTTCAACATTATTCTGTGTAAGAATGTGGTTGTGCAACAGCACACATGCCAACACAATTCTTGCTTGTGTTTTGAAAGGATATTCTGGTTGGTTTTTCAGGATCTTGAATCTTGACTTCAGGAGGCCAAATGAACGTTCAATCACATTTCTTAATTGTGAATGTCTCAGGTTAAACAATTCCTTTTTATCACTTGGTGACTGATCAATATTTCTCCACTCTTTCAGATGGTATCGAACGTTTCGATATGGCCGTAAGAACCCCGCTTGGTTAGCATACCCAGCATCAACGAGATAATATTTACCTCGTGGCAGCACCAATTTTCCGTCACCGTCTCTGTGCAATGCATTGTCTAAGATTCGAGCATCTGATGCTGATCCTTCCCAACCAGAAAGAATGTAAGTATATTTCATGTCAAAGTCACAGGCAGCAAGAATATTTTGGGAAATATCACCCTTCCTATCACGGAACCTCGGATGGTCGCTTAGATGCACCCACGCAGGGATATGGGACCCATCTATGGCTCTGATGCAGTCCTTGAAATAAGGGTAAAATCTTCCTTCATTACTTGTTATTCGATGATGCACTGCGACACTTGGAGGTTTCAATAGTATTGGGTACAATTTAATGATTGCTCCCAATACAAGGTTAAAGTACCTACTTACAGTCTCACCAGAATGTCCAAACTTGTGTGCAATGACGCGGTTTTTAACATTGTGTCCTAATGTCTATAGAAACATAACTAGTTGTTCATTCACTTGCATAGATCTGCTATCCCTCAATAGACCCTTCTCCCTAATCAAATGACTTAAACTGAAAAAATCCCTCTTGCTTAACCTTATTTGTTCTCGACAGGTTTTATCAGTGTGACCGATAATTCTCTCTGTTTCAATAATACCGCGTAGGGGTTCACAACGGTATGGCTCTTTCTTCAGATATTTTTTTATATACTGGTCTACTGCTATAACAACAGCAGTCGCCGCAAAGATTATGATTTTCCTTCGCCTCTTGTAGCCGTCATCAAACTCCATTGTAAAAGTAAATCTACATTCAAATTAAAGAAATAATAAATTGGTGCTATATAGAAGATTCAGTTACAAATCGGTGCATTACAAGACTTAAGTTGTAAGCACCAATTCTACATAGTGTAGTACATGGTACTATTGGCACATAATCAAAATATCAATAGAGAACAAAGAATCATTTCATTGAAGCTTCAGGAGTTTGAGTCAAATCCAGAGAACACATGCATGCCACACCCAGAAAGATCAATTTTGTAATAATTTGACTTTTTAAATTGTTGAAGAAGGAACCCAGTATATATCTGCAAGATTTGAATCTAAAACTAAAAGAACCGAAGAAGTAAAAGAAGAGAGCGTAACTCGAAGCAATGAATCTGTCATATTTATATATACATATCCACTAATAGGGCTTCTCCCTGTTTTGTCTCCCTCCCCCATGGAGGTTTGCCCCTTTTCGGGTCCTCCCTCCTTTGTATTCATTTTTGTTTTCCAGCAATGAATTCTTTTATTCGTCCAAAAAAAATCCACAATCCACAACCCACAACCTTACAAGACATTAACAGAAATGACAAGTTAACAAGCACAGAACTAAAAGCTAAATAGTCAATGCAATTGTGACCATGGTCGAAACTGTTTAGATCTTCATATCATTACCTATATCCAATGTTCCAATCAATTACCTATCTCTACAAGATCTCAACTCAATCCTTGGTTCATTCCAACTCGTGATATTACATTCTAATCAGTTACATATGTCTATGAAATCACAAGTCTGAATGAGTCAACTGAAAGATCAATCCAATGATGGAAACAAAAATAGAAAACTAATGGTTGGTCTCTCTGATTTGTAGTTTCAAACCCCTCTCATACCAATTTTCCCTCCCTACAAAGAAAACCAATTGGCAATGTTGAATTATGAAGGATATAAATTCAACAAAGCCATAAGATTATAAAATAGCTACAAAATGTATATGACAAGAACAAACAAATAAACTCTGAACAAAATCAAGCCCTCCACAATTTCCCAATAGTTGTGAAGATGGCAAATGTACAATCATTAGAAAAAAAAACTGTTTAGAATCCATGTAGGTATAGCTCAACTATTCAAGGAATAGCCATCACTTGAATTAGACAGGATCAAAGTATCACATTATTCTGATAATGAACTTTCATCAAAGGTTTAGGAATTTATCTAAACTACTGTTTTAGAGTTCTAAATTGAGTAAACATGAACAATAGTTTCCTCTTCTCAGGAAACCCATCTATCTTTGTCATAGCTAAATATCTTAAACTGAGCTACAAGAACAGGGATATTTGGAGGATCTACTTTGTCTAGTCTATTCCACATGCAAGAAGCCCAAAAGTTCATTCAAACTCTTAATCAATTTAGGAACTATTACATTTATGCAAGGATTCGATGTAGTTAAATAAACCCAAAAACCAGAAAACAACTCCTAATTTAACTCTGGTAATCTCCACCAAGGAAAAAACTACTATCCAAAAAAAAAGTGGGGGGCAATATCCCATTGCATAACATCCTTGTTTTATATTGAATCTACAATGACGCTATATAGGACATTATAGTAGAACCAGATACAATGATGGCTGCACACCACAACGAAATACCCTGAAAATGACTCTCAGAACAGCATAGAGATTTGCACACATGAATCATTATTTTTTCAAATAATTGACTAAATGCCCAATTACACAATTACACTATGAAGTACATAACTATAATGGAAACGTAGCCATAACCCTAAACTCTAAAAATCAACTCAACTCACAATAGGAACACTCCTATCATCAGTAACCTTCAACACTCGTTATATACCCAACAAATATAAAATAATAAATACAGCATGAAGAGAAGGAAAAAAGGAAAAATAGAGTGATCATCTCCCCAAGAGTTGGCCTCAATTTGACCTTGGCAGCAATAGCAAGTTTCTGGCAGATTTCAGGAGAAGTAGATTGGATTTTTTCTATTTCATTCCCGTGAAGATTTACTTAGAACCAATCCAAAAACAGATAAACTTTGTTGTACTACTATTGAAGATCAAACCCTGTATACCACCAACTTAAATTCAATTTCAACACTTTCAGACCCAAGGAGACCAACTACATTCAATATCAGAACTGTCCATACCCATGAACAGTTTACAATTCAACACCCAAAAAAAGCTCAAAAATTCCTAGCTTTTGATGCAACCAAGAGTTGTTAATGGAACTTATCATTAACAAAAGCAGAATTTGACATAGCTTGATCTAATCCAATCAAACAAGCAATCAAATGTAAGAGAATCTAACTAGTAAAAAAATCAAAGTTGGATATACCTCAATCCAATCTAGCACCTTTAAGCGAAGTTCCAAAACTGATTCCTTCTCAATCATTAGCAAAATGGAAAATATGATCATAAACCAAACCTTCTCAATCATTAGCAAAATGGAAAATATGATCATAAACCAAACCTTCTCAATCATTAGCAAAAAGGAAAATATGATCATAAACCAAAGCTTCTCAATCATTAGCAAAATGGAAAATATGAGCATAAACCAAACCTTCTCAATCATTAGCAAAATGGAAAATATGATCATAAACCAAACCGTCTATGTTACATAATGAACAAAAAAAGGTAAGGTTTTGCTTTCACAGGGACATAAAGAGTTCCATGGCGTTTTAACTAGCACCTTTAAGCGAAGTTCCAAAACCCAGACCGATCAAGAAGCAATTCAAACAAACAACAATAAGATGCCTAGGAACAGAACAGGAAAACCAACACATTCTCTGCTCCTATTGAAAACCCACCCTTTTTTTCCTTCCATAATACAAACATGACCCCGCTCAAGCTCACATATCAAAACAGAGACAACTACAAAGCAAAGTTACAGAGATTACCAAAGCAAACATTATAGTTTTACAGAGAAGCAGAGAAGAAAAAGAGATCAAAACCTAGTCAGAATTCCATACATTCCAAATGAAGTTACAGAATAACAGAAATTTCTTTACAGAAAGAAAGAAAGAAGAAGAAGAAGAAGAAGAAGAAGAAGAAAATCTGAAAAAATGGAAACCGAATTTCCATAATATTAAGAACACGCATACGAAGAAGAAAAAATCACATAAGAATCGAAATCTCACCTTAAATCAAGCTTCGATTCTAGTTCTTCAAACCTTGGAGTCGATCGTCTGATTTGGAAAGAGGGTAAACCCTAGATATGAAGTTTACAAGCTGAAAAATAGAAACCGAACTTCAATAATTTTAATAAAACACAAATGTAGGCCAAGAATACAAAGAAGAGGGGAAATCTCACCTTAAATCAAGCTTCGATTCTAGTTCTTCAAACCTTGGAGTCGATCGTCTGATTTGGAAAGAGGGTAAACCCTAGATATGAAGTTTACAACATGAAAAATAGAAACCGAACTTCAATAATCTTAATAAAACACAAATGTAGGCCAAGAATACAAAGAAGAGGGGAAATCTCACCTTCAATCAACTTGGTTTTAGGAAATTTTCTCAGATGTGAGCATCTATCATGGACAGAGGGTAAACGTGAGAAACCCTAAACACAAAAAAAGAAGAAGAAAAAGAGAAGGAAGAAAGAAGAAAAATAAGAAGAAGAAGAAGAAGAAGAAGAAGACGAAGACGAAGATGAAGATGAAGAGGAAGAGGAAGAAGAATCCTCGAGCTGAAGAAGACGAAGATGAGTAAGAAGAGGAAGCAGAGGAAGAAGAAGAAGAAGAAGAAGAAGAAGAAGAAGAAGAAGAAGAGGAAGAAGAAGAAGAAGAAGAAGAAGAAGAAGAGGAAGAAGAAGAGGAAGAGGACGATTCACCTGTTTCTCATCTCCGTCGCTCTATTTCAGGGAGAATCTCGATCGAGCTTCACCGTGAGAATCGCAGGAAACCGAAATTTTGTGTCAATGTGAATCCATGTTTTTTATACCAACCCAAAAAACCGTGACTCGATCCCGGATTAACCTATTGAGGTTAATCCGGATGAGTCATGGATTTTAGTTGAAATCCCTGATTCTACTGGCCATCACGACTCCGAATAGGCTTTTCACAAAAATGAACCAAACGGTTTAAATTTAATGGGAAACTGATTCCCTGGGATCTAGTCCGATGGATAATTCGAACCAAACGCCCCTTAGTGTTTTGTCTGAACCATTTTCTGTAGATAGACCAGATGAATTTTTTTTTGTAATTTATTTATTATTTTTTTTTAACCAATGCTTTTTGCCCTGGTTGAGGTGGAGAGCATATGCTGACTTTGTCAGGGACCATATTTAATTTGGGATGGTATTCCACCTATTTTTTATTTCAAAATATGCTATCTTTTTCCTCCTTTAGTCGTCATCAGTTAATATGTTACTTGCATTAACAAAATGTCCCTGTTGGGCCACCAAACCCATACAGGGATGGAATGACTTTTAACTCTACAGTTGAGCCTGAAATGCCATGACTTGGTGAAGGATGGATTTTCTATCCTTCCTATAGGCTGTGTTTGGTTATGGAGAAGTATAATTATTTATAAAATATATATTTTATATTTTTTGCCATTTGACATTTTTATTGTGCAGGACTGGCAACAGAAAGAATTTAGTCAATAGTTCCAATTATCAAGATATAATCATTAGTTTTGCTAAAATAATATCCTGAATTTTGAAATGGATATTGTTTTTTAGCTTTTTGTGTTGCATTTCAGTGCTCATTTTGTTGAGATAAAGACTGTGTTTGTTGTTGTCTTGCAATTCAGTGAAACATTTTTTTCATTTTTCTAATCCTTATGACTATGTTTGGTTGCAAGGGGAATTAAAGGAAAGGTAAGTGAAATTTTCATACTTAAAAGGAAATGTATGTAATCATTATCCCATGTGATTATATCATTAATTTTGAATCATTCCATATTTGGTTATTAAATTTCACTTTACTTTGCCAAAATCCTTTGCTATATTATGTAAATTAAAAATTACATGTATATCATTATTTAATATTGTAAAAAAAAAAAATTAATTTATACAATCGTATTGGATCGTATAAGGTAATAATTACAAACATAGCCTATACATTTTATATTTATTTTAAACAAATCCCATAGCTATTTTATGGTGAAACAAATGCAGACTTAAAAAGAACAAAGGGTTGACTCTGAATAAGGTGCACTAGGTTTTCATATCAATACCATTGTTTTTTTTTTTTTTTTTTTTTGTGGGTGGTGGGGAGAGGGGTGTGTTGGGGTTTGAAGGAAGGTTAAATTTTCACCAGTGACATTGTTTTTCCTCTTTTACTAGGATGGTCAATTTACAGCCAAAATCAGTTTTAGCCATATCAAACCTGTATGGTCACCATAACTAGCCCCCTCAAATAAATTTGTAATTTTTTTTCCTCTCTTAGTATAACACATTTCTTTTATGAAGCTAAACTCTCATCTTTTTCATTACCCAAAAGAAAAATATCTCATCTTTCACATGTGAAATTTGAAATACATTGGATACAATGACAGCTTTATGACATAATGGTAATACATTTTTAAAAGAAAGTTACATGGTCTAAATGCATCTATCGAGGTGTCATTCAGATAGTCTCATAATTATATGTTAATTTGATTCTAAATTAATGAGTCAACAATTGTTTATTGGTATTAGCATTTAAGGATGTCGATCGATATCGTTTTGGTTTTTCGATCCTATTCAAGATACAATAAGTAGAAATCAAAATCGAATCAAAACCGAATAAGAACCTATTTTCCAAACCATAATTGAATCCAAATTTTGATTAGGCTATTATTCAGTTCCTCGGTTCAACATTTCAATGATTTTATTGGTGTGCAATGAGATGAATTGCTCATCAAATTCGGTCACTAGGGAAGGGAGATGGGTTATAGCGGTAATTAAAATGATAAAATTAAATTAAATTAAAAAGGCTATACAAACTTCTATTAATTGAAAGCTTTCAAAGATGCAACGAATGAAATCCTTGTCAAGTGTTTAATCACACCATATCCTTGAACTTTCTTTAATTTCAATGTTGTAAATGGATGCCTTTTTCGTACCAATAGACAAATCCAACAAAACCACATCAAGGATGAAAAAAAACTACTCCCAAGATTCCAGCAAAGTAAAGCCAAGAAGAGATTTTTCATTGTCAACATCAAATATAGTTGAATCCTCTCTAACTATAAGCTCATCAGAGAGTCAAATACTCAAAAGTTTCCTACAAAAATCTTTGTGATTTTTCGCCTTGAAACCATCACAGTTCCAAATTAAAAAAAGATTCTATATTTTGAAACCAAAATCGAATCAATTTGTTTCCATTCAATTTTTAGAAGGCCAGTTTCGATTTCAGTTTTGGGTTTTGGGTTCTAAATTAACAACCTCAATTATCATGGACTATTGAATAGCATAACCCATGTTAAGTGTGTCTACAATGTATTTTTTGGGCCTCAGAGATATATGGAGGAGATATGCAAAAGTGCCTCAATTCTAGAAAACAATGAAAACCATTGGTTCAAGTTCAATAACCTAAGGCCTAACACCACCCCCCTAAGGCCTAAGGTGCGGGTAAAGGTTGAGAATGACAGTTAACCACCTACTTTCCATGTACCGGAAAAATCTCTACATTTCCTTTAGTAGAAACTGTTTTCTCCACCTCAATGCTCATTTTTAGTTCCTACTTTAAATCCAACTTCTTCTTCTTCTTCTTCTCTCTTTAAGAGTTTCACACCAAGAGCCTTTTCTTTTGTGTCCAATCTGTAATTATTATATTGGAGCTGCAATTAGTTAACAATGGCTGATGCAGAGAAGTTCCCTGGAATTGCTTCCATAGCCATCGTTGATGGCTTACTTGCATTTATCCTGTTTATAATTCTATTCAACATTTCCTCCTCCTGCTGGTCATTAAAGTATTGGTGTCTAACCCTCTTAGAAATTGCTTTCATCTTTGTTTCAACTATTGGAATGCTTGCAGCTTTATTGGGCTTCCATCAAGCTCTATTGAACTACTTCCTCATGAAGCTTCTACTCACTCTGGTCTTCACCATTTTTGTTATAGCTTCCTGGAAGGTTGGACAAGGGAATTGGGTTCACCTGAAAGATTGCCTGCGTAAAGCCGAGTTTTGCCAGAATCAAGTCTCTGCTAATATGTTGAATCCAATTTTTAATGCTTGCTGTGAAGAACCATCTTCCTGCAACTCATCATCATCTACCTCCAAGAACAGTTCTTTCCATGATCCAAGTTGCCATTTGTGGAGCACAAATTCGACAATCCTATGTTATGAGTGTCAATCTTGCAGGGATGCTGTACTGGGTGACTTCAGATTGAGTGGGAAGTCTGCAGCTATGCTATCTACTATCTTTCTGGGGATTTTCCTATCACTTTACATTGCTCAGATCTTCTTGTACTGTAAGGGTACAGAACGAAGTTCAAACAGGGTAGCTCCATCATCTGATCAAGCTTAGATCTTTCTGATATATAGTTTGATTTGATTACTCAAATATACAGTTATCTGCTTTGTTAGGGGATCTTCATGTCCAAAACATCACTCACAACTCACATGTATGGAGTAGTCAATTTTGTAGAAGGGGCTTTTAGGGGTATGAAACATTAGCAGAAAGCCAGAAACAAAATGCAAAAGTCAAGTCAAATAGATTTGTTCATCTTCAGAGTTTTTGGGTTTTCTTGATATTGTAGAAACATCATCTAGACATTCTTGGGGTAAGGCTGCGTAGTTCTCCCCCTAGACCTCGGACATGTGGGAGTCTCGTGCACTAGGTACACCTGTTTGATTGATATTTTTTGACTGAATAGGAGGTGTGCTTGGATTCCTCTTAATGCCCATGGTTCATTTTCCAATTTAGTGTTGACTAATTATTGATCCTACCAATCTGATTTCTTGCATTGAAATCGGAAAATGAACAAGATCCACATTGAACCAGACCGATCAAGACCACAATCGGCCAGATGGATCTTATTCCTCAATCCTTGGTTCCTGTAAGTGGCCCCATCTAAGGGACCCAATAAATTCAGTTCTAGAAAATTTTTTCTTAGAAACAGATGAATAATAGCATCTCTAGACAAAACCAGAAGGCAGCTTATTAGATAGAGGCACAGATCACAAATTTGAACCATCTTTTGCTCCCCCTATTTGCAGTTTCAGCCAAATAACATAAAAAAGATTAAAAAAAAAAAAGGAAGAGGTTCTTCCCCTTTTTGTGGAAGGAAAAATACTAGTGTCTCTGTAATCCGTACACATGAAAATTCATAGAAATCAGCAAACAAAACATATTTTCTTCACATAAAAGGATCACATGGACCACTGAGCACCAAAAACACTTTGTTAAGGGAAAACTAAAGTTGTAGACCTCAGTGACAATGAGCACTACTCACATAGGTCATAGAACCTGTATATCCTAAGGCTACCCTATCATAGATTTCATTAGTAAACAAGGATATATAAACAAAAACCATATCTTTTAGGTCTACAAATCTATATTAAGGGCCAAATGAAAGGAAACTAAAGACAGAAGTAACGACGTAGAACATGAGATACTAACTCTAACCTTGTTTAATAAAGAAAATACAACAACAACAACAACAACAACAACAACAACAACAAAGCCTTATCACAAATAGAAAAAGGTAAAAATGAAAGGAAGCTAAAGACAGAAGTAACAACGTAGAACACAACTAGATGAGGTCCTATATATGGATCCTTGCCCTCCAATCCGCTCTATTCGAGGCCATACTTGAGACAAGGCCTAGTCTGAGCATATCTTTCTTCACAACCTCCCCTATGGTCATTTTTGGCCTGCCCCTTGCTCTTTTAGATCCTTTTATGCAGTCCACATTCTTTCCTCGAAACTTCGCCTATAGTGAGTGGTCTATGACTATTCTTTGCTACACATAGCTTATCTACATGTCGTTTCTTAACTGACCAAGATTCCACCCCTTACATCATAATCAGGCGAGCGTACGACAGTCCTATAGTTACACATCATATATCTCCTTTTTGTTTTACTTTTTTAATGCCTCTTGCTTGCAAGGTAGATCTCCATTGCTCCAATTTATCGTTGACCCATATTTGTGTCTCATTCCAATAAAATAATATTGTCAACATAGAGCATATACCATAGAATCTCACATTGAATGTTCTTGGTCGACTCATCCATGACAAGTGTAAACAAATAAGGGCTTAGAGCTGACCCTTGGTGTAGCCCAATAATGATAGAGAATTCTCTACCTTGCCCTCACTCGACACTCATCTCTTCTTTGGGATATGCTGGATTAACTCTCTAGGGAGTATGTTATAGGCCTTTTCTAGGTTAAAAAATACCACATAGAGGTCCTTAGCTTTTCTAAAGTTTTCTAGGAAGAAAATAAAGTATTCAAAATATATTGATTCCAAAGCATATAAGCAATTCAAAGTGGGCTATTGAGTTGACATGAAAAATAGAACTGTACATGTGGCTTCTGTTGAGAGTGCCCCACAATTTGGTGATTGGATTTTCCACTTCAGGCCTTATGTTTCAGAAGACCAAATAGTGTGGGCTTCAAATCTATTTGTAGAACCCTAGGGGTGTTTCAGGGTCCTTTGTCTGTGTATGTGCAGACTGTGGGGGTGGATGTGCCTTCATTTTAATGAGGAAAAGATTAAAAAAAAACAAAGAAAATCCTGAAAGCATAAGCGTAAATGGTATAATAATATATGGCATGCATATCAAAATCATCTTATAATAAGATTCTATCTGTTTCCATGGAATATATTTAACAAAAAGCGTCTTTAAAGCAAAAGGAAATCATATAAGTAACAGATGATTTCATTGAAATACAAAATGAAAATTATACTCCCTATAAGAGGCATAATAGACCTCAAAGGACTTTGAAATCTCAAAGGGAATTTAAATCACACACTCCCCATCAGCTACAAACACAAAAGTCACACATTCCCTAAGGATACTATGCTTTACAAATGCCTTATCCATTTCATAGACCTATACTAGTACCATGTCGGTCATGTTTATGAACACCAGAAGTATTTTCCAAAATTACTCTTATTGTTCTAATCTGATGTCCAATGGTTAAACCTCTTACAATCCTGTCCATATAATACTGGATACATTACCATTCCCTTCCATAGATCTCCCTCTTATCAATCTATCATAGGCTAAAATCTTACCCTTATAATATTGTCTGATACCACCCATATTTCTATAGCCTTTTTACCTCTGACCAAGATCCATATGAATATCAGAGTCTAGATTCAGAGAATTGGTGTCAGATTATGCATATCATGTGCATCCACAATTATGTAGACTACCACTTAGTGCCAACCTGTCATCATCTCATTAACCACATCCAACAATAGTATATTGAATTCCTGAAAAATCAATCAACAGAAGAAATGGTAGGTCTTTACCATGGGATCCCCAATTGACACAACTGATTATTACTCTTTAGACTAAATATTTGTTTACTTAATCAAAAGTTTGTGTGAATTTTGTATTAGTGTGAAATCCAGAACTCTCTGAAAATGTGGATTTGTAATAAGCTTGAAGTCTATGGATTTGTGTTAGCTTGAAATCCATGTGTGGGTCTATAAAAGGGCAGTCCCCCCTTAAGTTCTTTGAAAATGTTGAGAATACTGTAGATCCTACAGTTGATCTTAATGAGGATGAAATGTAATCCACTGCCACAACAACTCATACAGCCCGGCTTGCTTATCATGGTGGCACTTTTCAAAATCATGAGCTGAAGCATTTTTTTTACCTTTGATGATATTCCAGTTTCTAAATGGCCTGACAGAGTTTCCGAGTTCCATGCTTGGTGGACAGCAGAACTCTTTTAAGAAGGGACTATAACAAATTCTATCATTTCTAAGTTTCTTGTCTGAACTCAAGGAAGGTTACGAGTATGGTTTCTCTCTCTTCATGAGGACAGACAACTCCAGTTGGTATAATTAGGCTCAGTTGAAGTATTTATCATGACTCTTCACTTTAAAACGCATTGTACCGTGTTGAGTAGGCTAGAGGTTGTCAACTCGCTCAGTAATCTCTCCATAAATGATATAAGACTAAAGTTTGTACACCCTCACCGATCCTCCAAAACACCATGGTACTTGTTGTATTTATGGTGGGGACACCATACTGATCTCCTAGATGGGTCTGGTACTTTTTGTATTCTTAGATTTCACAAGTGCTTAGGACCCTCTCATCCTAAAGAGACTGTAAGGACTCCCTCATCTTTGAAAAATATTGTAAAAACTCTCCTCTTTGAAAGAGATTGTAAAAACTCTCATCCTTGAAAGAGATTGTAAATATAAATTGTAAATGACTCTCTCATCCTGTAAAGAGATTGCATGGATCTTTTTATCTTTAAAAGAGTTTGTAAATGCTTTCCTCCCTACTTACTGTATTGAAAGGGAAAATCTAGAGGAATACCTTACAAGTGAAACTTGTAGGGAGTGGACTAAACTTGGATTGAGTCAAACCACTACAAATTATAATGTTGTGTAGTTATGCTTATTTTTTATATTCTGTAATTTTTAATTTGCAGTCACACTTGGGAAAATTAAACCAAAGAATTTTAAAAATCCACTAATATAACTTATTCACCATCTCTTTAGGTTATTTTAATATCTATATCACTAACTCAAAGTTACTACATATTTGGTTATTAAGTTTCACTTTACCTTTGCATTCAAAACCCTTTGCAATAAAATATAAAATAAAAATTAAAGGTAAAATGTATAATTACTAAATATAGTAAGAAATGTAACTAGATTATACAATCACATGAGGTGATGGATACAAAAGTAACTTTTTTAAATTTAAAAATTTCACTTTCTTTCCCTTTAAATTTTCTTCGCAACCAAACATAGCCATTGGAAAATTTATAGTTTTTCCTCAGTTGATTGAACAGAGAACTACAATTAAACTACTGGGAGAAGCAAATAAATCGAACATTGATCATCAAATAGAGCTTACCTTAGATTTGAGAACAAATTAGAGCCACAAGTTAAGGGCTTGAAGACCGGAGGACACGACACTATAGAATGAAGAGTTGAATATGTCGTAAGAGAATCAACAAATTAGGCTTAGGGTTTCGACGGGTTGTATTGGTACTTTGGTGTCACTTTGATTCGAACATAGATCATTTGATTTGAACACATAGTTTCTACCTTGAAAGAAAAGCGAATCGGACCGAGCTAAAAGAATGATTCTACATTTTTTAAACCAAAACCAAGCTAATATATTGGTTCAGTTTTATATGGCCAATTTCGGTTTGGGTTCTAAATTGAAACCCTTAATTATCATGGGTTATCGAAGGAGGACAGGATTAAGTTGAATAGCATAACACCTTTTTAAGTGTATGTCTAGTGTCTATATTTAGTTTTTGGGCCCCAGAGATGATGGTTCAGTACCCTAATAAACCCCTAAGGTGTTGGTAAAGGTTGAAAATGCCAGTTCACGTCCTACTTTCCATTTACCAGGATAATCTCTACATTTCCTTTAAGTAGAAACAGTTTTCTCCACTTCAAAGCCCATTTTTAGTTCCTACTTTTAATCCAACTTTTTCTTCATCTTCTCTCTTTATGAGTTTCACACCAAGAGCCTTTTCTTTTTCCCTTTTCATTTGTGTCCAATCTCTTATGTCAATACCATTTGATTGGAGCTTCAAGAATTAACAATGGCTGATGCAGATAAGTTCCATGGCATTGCCTTCATAGCTGTTACTGCCAAAAATCTATACGAGGCTGAGCACCGATCCTACACAAACACAGAAGGCAGAGGCCCGGAGGTGTCCCCGGGATTAGTCCTCCAACGCCCAAGTTAGAGACCGACAGAACAATTTTTTCCAAGAGTAATGGTGTGTGTGCCGACTTACCTTTCCTCTCCTTTTGGGTTCCCTCTTGTAGGGTATAGGGTCTAGGGTTTAGAGAGTCCCACCCGGATGCATTTTCTCCCTTACCCGAGTCCTACTTGGATACGTCATCCCCCCTTCGGGGGGAATCTTCCTTATCCGGGTCTCCTCTCCTCACGTAGTTTGAATCCTCGCGGCCTCTACCGGTTGGGTGATGACGCATGTCCTTCCCTCGGATTCCACGTGTCCTTGTTTCACATGGTGACTAATTCGGGTGTATCAGCAGCCTCCTTACTTCCACTAGGAGGCTCTTCCAGTGGGAGTAACCATGCCTTCAGTCATTTTCCTTTCCATTTGTGTGCTCCTTAGGCCTTATTCCTTCGGCTTTGGCTTTCGTACTGTCCATGATAAAGAACTTTTGGTAAGGTTCGCTCGACCTGGGTCTGAGCACCCAACCGAGGTGGGTACCTTAGGTCAGGTCCGCTCAGCCTTTGCCTGAGCCCCCAACCAAGGTAAGGACCTTCGGTCAGGTCTGCTCGACTTTGGCTTGAGCCCCCAACCGAGGTGGATACCTTCGGTTAAGTCCACTCAGCATTTGCCTAAGCCCCCAACCGAGCTAAGGACCTTTGGTCAGGTCCGCTTGGCCTGGGCTTGAGCACCCAACCAACGCAGGTCCTTTCGATCAGGTTCGCTTGGCCTGGGCCTGAGCCCCCAACCAAGGAAGGTACCTTCGGTCAGATCCACTCAGCTTTTACCTGAGCCCCTAACCAAGGTAAGGACCTTCGGTTAAGTCTACTGGGCTTTGGCCTGAGCCCCCAACCGAGGTGGGTCCCTTCGGTCAAGTCCGCTCGGCCTGGGCCTGAGCCTGAGCCCCCAACTGAGGTAAGTACCTTCTGTCAGGTCCGCTCGGCCTTTGCCTAAGCCCCCAACCAGGGTAAGGACGTTCGATCAAGTTTACTCGACTTTGGCTTGAGCCCCCAATCGAGGTAAGGACCTTCGATCAGGTCTGCTCCCAACTCAGACCTCGAGGGCAATTATCGATGACGTGACGGTGCCGTTAATGCTCGGGCAGTCGTATCATTTTTCTTCCATTTACAAAGGGTGGGGGTCCATTTGTGGGCCACTTTTATTTTTCCCTCGGAGAGCCTTCCTTCGGTTTAGGTGTTTCTTTTAGAGAGCTTCCCTTCAGTCTTAGTTTCCTTCTTCTTTATCATCTCGTCCGGATCAAAAGTAAGTACAATATCCAGTTCATCTGGGTATAGTCCCCCATCTTTCGAGAGGATAATGTCCAACCGAAGGGGTTGAAGCCCCGGGGGGATCTTAGGGATGTCCTCGGGCTCTTCCCTCGATTCGCCCTCATCCCACGATTCATCGTCCGTGGCCTCACCGTCTGGGTCCAAGGGTGGCTCAAACAGTGAGGGGTTTAGAGAAAGGGTGCTTGAATCTTGTGCCCAGACCTAGGACCCCCTTGAGATGGAAGCTCTCCACATCGTTTCCACTCTGGACGAGCTGGTGTTGGCGGAACTAAGGGCCTCCTTCAGTATCTTGGATGCTTTCGAGCTCTGACTACCAAAATCGATAGACCGAGCCAGCTATCGAAACTCCGAAGAGTTGTGCTTATCAAGGAGGCCTTCAAGGTCGGCCTTTGGCTTCCCTTCCACCCCTTCTTCACCCGAGTGTTTTGGTATTATGGGATTTATCCAACCCAGCTGACGCCGAATGGATGGCGGCAGATGCTCAGTTTCGTCGTCCTCTTCTCCAGGCACCAAAGGCCTCTCTCCCTCCCCCTCTTCGTCAATTGCTTCCACCTTCAGGCCAATAAGGAGCTTTTAGGCTGGTACTATTTCAGCCCTCGAAAAGACCTTCAGCTACTGAATGGCTACCCAATGTCGATCCACGGGTGGAAGGAGAAATTCTTCTTCGTGAGGTCATCCAACGGGGTGCCCTTCGGCACTGTTTGGGATATCCCCGATTTGAGGACAATGAACTCTGCCCCTGCCATTTTTGGGACAGATACGGAGTCGATGGTGATGGCGAGCCATCAGGACACTTACCCTCCAGTTGAGTCCGACAGTCTTAAGTCCGATGCCATTTTGTTCAGATTCGGGCTTAGCCCGGGTGAGTCTTAGGCCAGCCCAGGTTTATTTGCGTTGACACTTCGTACTTCGTACTAACTTCCCTCATGCCTTTATGTAGTGCAAATCTCCAGGGTCGAGGCTAGGGTTGCTGCTGTAGAGAGGCAAGCCCAAATAAGGGAGGCCAGGGTGCGGGATGCGCAGCATCAACAGAAGCAGAAGAGGAAGGAGAAGAAGAAAGGGGGCCCCACCTCCAAATCTCCCCCTTCAAAGAAGAGGGCCAAGGTCGAAGGACCCAGCACCGAAGCTGCTCCGAACCATAACTTGTCGTTTGCCCGAGATGCTTCTTCAGTGGCTGACTTCAGAGGCCTGA
Organism: Macadamia integrifolia; assembly: GCF_013358625.1. Classification (NCBI taxonomy): domain Eukaryota; kingdom Viridiplantae; phylum Streptophyta; class Magnoliopsida; order Proteales; family Proteaceae; genus Macadamia; species Macadamia integrifolia. The sequence goes on from NC_056559.1 coordinate 20,292,746, forward strand.
GTGCCACGAATATCCAAGCTAAGGTCGGCTTTGTCCCTCGATGGTCGGTCAAGGAGGACGACACTCTGTCTGTCGGGAGTGTAGCTCGCGAGCTAGTACAGAAAGGCAGCCTCCCCCGAAATGCTACCGAAGCACAACGCCAGGGGATGATAGCCATGATAACTAGCGCTTGCATCTTCATGGCGGGGGTAAGCTTCAACCTTTGAATTGTTATTCATTATCATCACGACTTTCTGACCATTGGTGCCTTACGCAGGCCCAGAACCAAGTGGGTCAGCTGGCGATATGGGCTGAGGCCTTGGCCTGAGACCTCGAGGCTTCCGAACGCGAGAAGTCTACCCTTGAGAATGAGCATTCGGTCCTCCTAGAGAAGATGGAGCACTTGTAAGCAGACCTTCTTTATACTCATCAGGAATACAATCGGAAGCTTACGGAGCTGAAGGTGCAGATAATGGCGAGGGTCTGAAGGGCTGACAAGTACAGGGCCTCCGAGGACTTTCGGGAGGAGGTCAAGTGTGCCATTGCCCCCGGGTTCACTATGGATGCTACCGAGGTCCGAGACTACGTCCTCGAGCATTACCCAGAGGTCTCCTTTAAGGACAGCAGGCTCATTTTCAAAGAGGAGGGTGTTAAAGCAACCCCGACCGCTACCGAGGTGGCTTACGCCGACGGTAAGGGCTGTAGCGAGGAAGATGAGGTTCAGCTGCAACACGAGGTGCCTCTGACTCTTGGCCACAATGGCTTAGATCGGGAGACCCTCCACCATGCCGAGGATGAGGCTGTGAACCCGACGGACGTCCCTTGAGGCTGCCTCTTGCATGTTCCTTCTGACCTTTGGGCTCTCTTTTTTTTTTGTTAACCTCAGCCTTCGGGCTTTCTTTTGTAATCTCAGCCTTCTGGCTTTTTCACGTAATCTCAGCCTTCGGGCTTTTTCATGTAATCTCAGCCTTCGGGCCTTTTTAATAAATGAATGTTTTAGCTTCTTCGGATACCTTTGCCCGTTACTTTGTCTTTTTCCATTTTCTTCTTGGTCTGTTAAGGGATAATTAGCCCATAGGTCAGTGCATGAAGGCCGAAAGGCCTTATGTCAGCATTCTCCTAGGTTTAATGTGCCTCAACCTGTCTTAGTACGAGGCTTGGTCCTGTTACATCGGCCAAGCCAAGGGCATCGGCCAGTCTGAGGGCCAGGGTCTTGAAGGGAGGTATTGGGTAAGCAGGATTCCACCAAGTGTTGTGTTTCCCCTCAGCTCCAGCAAAGGGGGATCTCCTTATGTGCAGAGATCGGGGGGAGCTATTGACCTGTCCGGCCCTGGGCCGAACATCCAGCAGAGGGGTGTTCCTTCGGTTATTACCACCAAGGTGAGGACCTTCGGTTGTGTCCCTTAGCCTTAGCCTGAGCCTCCAAATGAGGTAATGACCTTTGAGAAAAGGACCTTTGACAATGTCCACTTGACTCTGCCTTGATCAACAATCGAGGTTAGGACCTTTGGTTGTGTCCCTCGGCCTTTGCCTGAGCCACCCAACCGAGGAATATTCCAAAATCAATTGCCATAAACTAGCTTACATATTTTTCATAAATAAAATCCTCTAGAGAGCTTGGGATGGAGAGTTACAACTTGGAAGTGCCTAGGGATTTAAAAAATTACAAAATGTAAATGTAAATGTGCTTGCTACTTCACTACTGGTAGAATTTCCTCAAGTTCTTCAAGTTCCATGATCGGGGTACCTTTTTTCCCCCATAGTCTCTAGGTGATAGGACCCTGGTCGTATTATCCTTGAGACTCTGTAAGGACCTTCCCAATTTGGAGCTAGCTTTCCTTGATGCCTCGGGTCTGATATCTCCGTTCTTCTGAGAATGAAGTCACCCATTCTGAACTCGTTCCTTCGGACTTTAGAGTTGTAATGCCTCGCAATCTTTTGTTGGTAGGCGGCAATCCTTTCTTGCGAGGCATCTCTGACTTCAGTCAAGAGGTCTAAATTAGCTCAGAGTCTTTTATCGTTTTCTTCTTCATCATAATACTGAATCCGATGGGTCATTGCTCCTACCTCCACTGGGAGTAAAGCTTCGGTCCTGTAGGTTAAAATGAAGGGTGTTTCTCCGATGGCTAATCTCTCAGCCATACGGTAAGCCCAAAGGATGTTGTGTAACTCTTCTGCCCATAACCCTTTAGCATCATCTAGTCTCTTCTTTATTCCTTGGAGCAAGGTACGATTAGTTACCTCTCTCAATCCATTGGTCGATGGGTAATCGACAGATGTTTTTCTGTGGTCAATGCCAAGGGCATCACAAAACAAGCCAAAAGTTGGGTTGACGAACTGAGTTCCATAGTCCATTACTACCACCCAGGGATTCTGAATCGATAGACTACTGCCCTCTCGAAGAAGTCCCTTACATTCTTTTCAGATATCATAGCCAATGCTTCGACTTCTGCCTACTTCGTGAAGTAGTCTACCACCACCATAACAAACTTTCTTTACCTCGTGGCCAGGGGGAACATGCCCAGGATGTCCATTCCCCACATGAAAAATGGCACCGGCTTGACAAGAAGGAAACTCGGTAAAGTGCTACTGCCAAGGGACGGGGGTGAACATCTGACACTTAATGCACTTCCTGACGAACAACTCCACATCCTTCCTCATAGTTGGCCAGAACAGGCCCTGCCTCAGCACTTTATGGGCCAAGGCCCAGGCTCCCAGGTGTTGGCCACATATCCCTTCATGTACTTCTCGGAGTGCATACTCACCATCGATAAGGTTTAGGAACTTGAGGTACGGTGTGAGGAACTCTATTTTGTATAGGGTCTTGTCCTTCAATAGGAAGCATGTTGATCGAATTCATACCTTCCTTGCCTCATCCCTATCCTTGGGGTATACTCCTTCCTTCAGGTATTCGATTATGACATCCATCCAGCTAGGGCCGTTCTCGCCAATGGGTAACACGTCCCAGGGTTTTTCGATGCTTGGTCGGCATAATACTTCAAAATACATGGATCGTCCAAGGTCCATGAAGTCAGAGGTGGCCAATTGTGACAGCGCTTCTGCGTTGGCATTCTCTGCCCTTGGGACCTGCCTTACCTCGAACTCTTTGAGGGTTGTTACTTTCTCTCGCACTGTCTTCAAGTACTCGGCCATCCTTTGTTCCTTGGCTTCATAGTCCCCATTCACATCGCACCACAAGTTGTGAGTCACTGTGCACCACTAACTCCTGTACCATCAAAGCCCGTGCCAGATTTATTCCAGATATTAATGCTTCGTACTCAGCTTCATTGTTGGAGGCATCGAAGTCGAACCGTATTGCATACTCGATCTTGAATCCTTTGGGGCTAACAAGTATGATCCCTGCGTCGCTTCCCACACCGTTGGATGCACCATCCACATACAATGTCCAATTCCTTTCTGCCTAAGCCTCGACAGACTCTTGGGGTTCATCTAGGAGCATTATCTCAGCTATGAAGTCTTCTAGGGCTTGTGCTTTTATTACGGTTCTCGGTTTGTACTGGATGTCAAATTCTCCCAATTCTATGGCCAAGTTTACTAGGTGGCCAAATATGTCAGGCCTCTGTAGTATCTTCTTCAAGGGTTGGTCTATAAGCACACACCGTGTGTGACTAAAAATAGGGCTTCAACTTTCTTGTCGCTATCACCAGGGTGTATGTCACCTTCTCCATCTTTCTGTATCTTGTTTCTACGTCCAAAAGGGTTCAGCTAACGTAATATATTGGCTGCTGTTGTTTTCCTTCTTCCTTTATCAATACCGTGCTTACTGCCACTGCCGATACAGCTAGGTATAACTGCAAGGTGTTCCTGTGTTTGGCTTCATCAGTAGTGGGGGCGTCGCTAAGTACTCTTTCAATAGTTCGAAGGACTTTTCACATTCCTCCGTCCACTTGAACTTTTTTGACCCCTTCAAGGTTTTGAAGAAAGGAAGGCACTTATCAGCTGACCGAGACATGAATCATTCTAGGGCGATGACTCTACCTGTGAGCTCCTGGACTTGCTTCACATTCTGTGGTGATCTCTTATCTCAAATGGCTTATATTCTCATCGAGTTGGCTTCGATTCCCCTCTTCGAAATGATGAAACCGAGGAACTTTCTCGATGCTACTCCGAACGCACACTTTGTTGGATTCAGCTTCATGCCATAATGCCTTAATACTTAGAATACCTTTTCTAGGTCTCGGATATGGTGTTCTGCCTTCAAGCTTTTCACTGCATGTCATCTATGTACACCTCCATGGTTTTACCGATCATTTCCTTGAAGATCTTGTTCACTAACATTTGATAAGTGGCCCTTGCATTTTTTAGTCCAAAGGGCATTCTTCGTAGTAGTAAAATCCTCCCTCGATCATGAAGGATGTCTTCAGGACATCGGCCTCACACATCTTGATCTGATTGTATCTCGAGTATGCATCCATAAAGCTCAACACCTCATGTCCTGAAGTGGCTTCGATGAGAAGGTCTATCTTCGATAGGGGGTAGCTGTTCTTCAGACAGGCCTTGTTTAAATCTGTGAAGTCGATGCAGATCCTCCACTTTCCATTTACCTTTGGGACCATAACCACATTGGATATCCATTCGGGGTATTGGATTTCGTGGAAGAACCTTGCTTCTAGCAATTTCTCTATCTGCTCATCTATCTTCTGCTGCCTCTCGGGGGTGGAGGTCCTCTTCTTCTGTTGCACTAGCTTTGTAGCCAGGTCGATACTCAGACGATGCTCTAATACCTCTATATCTATCCTAGGCATATATGAGGCTGATTAGGCAAAGACGTCAGAATCGCCTCGAAGGAATGAGATGACTTTTTCTTGTTTTTACCTTGGGTTTATAGCCCCGACTTGAAATTGGCGAGTACCATCCCCTTCATCGGCTTTGACTTGTATTAGCTCCTCAGCCGATTCTCCCCTCTGATAATTTGTATCATCGCGTAAATCTTCTATCGGGAGCGCCTCACCCACTTTTCCCTTTCCCCACAAGAGTAGCACTTTTGGAATGCCTCCTGATCGCCTTGACATTCACCGACCCCGTTCTTAGTTGGGAACTTCATCTTGAGGTGTGGTGTGGAGACGACAACCTTTAGCAGATTTAAGCCAACTCTCCCTAGTATGGCGTTGTACGCTGAAGTGATGTTTACTACCAAGAAGTTGATCATAACTGTTACTTAGGGGTCTCTGATGCCGGCCCTTACCGGCAACTCAACCAACCCTTCTACTTTGATTGGGGCACCCGAGAACCCTTGCAACGGGTCTTCGACCTTTTTCAGCTTTTCTTTGTTTAGGCCCATCTTCTGGAAAGCCTCAAGGAATAGGATATCAGCTGAGCTGCCGTTATCCACCAAGATCCTTTTTACTCTGCAATCAACTATGGTCATGGTGATTACCAGGGCATTGTCATGTAACGTCAGTGCCCCTTCCAGGTTGTTATTCGAGAAGGAGATAACCATCCCCGTCTTTGCCTTCTTGTTTGACCATTCGGCCACAAGCATGCTTCTCGCATAGGCTTTTACTTTCCTGGCCAAGATAGAACTTTCTCCAGTGATTAGGCCTCCACTGATAGTTGCTATAACCCTAGTTGGGCTTTTATGATCGTCACAGGGGCGATGGTCAGCTTCCTCGAGTGTCTGGTCCCTTTGTCGTTCCTAATTGCCCCTACGAATTGGCCTCTTTCTTTCACGGTGGCCTCTACCGTCTCTTTGACGGTTGTCCCTACGGTTATTGCCATCTTGGGCATCCTCCTTTTCGCGATCTACAAATCGACCTAGATATCCCCTTTGGATCATTCCTTCTATCTCTCCCTTCAGGTGCCAACAATCTTCGGTGTCATAGTCGTGGTCTCTATGGAAGTGGCAATACTTGTCCATATTGCGTCTCTCAGGATGTCGTCCCATCTTGCCACTTCATGACTCTGGCATCTGGGGTCTCTGTTATCTGCATTAGCACATCTGTCCGTCTCCGGTTTAGCGACGCCTATCTCTCAAAATTCTTTGGCGGACTGGGTGCCCGATCATGTTCGGACTTTCGTCTCTTGGCCTCGAAAGGTTTGCCATCGCCCCTGAGGTCCTTTTCCTCCTCGTCTTCACTTCATCTTCCTCGTCAGCTTGAAGGGTTTCTTCCATCTGAATATACTTATCACACTGAGCCCTTAACTCAGCTAGGTTCTTCGGTGTATACTTCGCCAAAGACCTTTTTAGCTCTTTATCATTGACGCCTTCCAACAGGGCCGTGAACTCTTCTTTTGAGTCCAAACCTCTGATTGTCATCTTCTCCTGCTGGAAGTGCTTCATATAGCTTTGTAGTGACTCTCCTTCATGCTATTTGACATTGGTCAGGTTCAATATGGTCTTCTGTAGCGGTTAGCTACTGGAGAATCCCTTCACAAAGATGTAACTCAAATCGCTGAAGTTGTGAATCAATTTTGTTGGCAGGCGGTTGTACCATAACCTTGCCTCTCCTCTGAACATTAAAGGCAAGGCGCGACACATAATGTTTTTCAAGACAGGAACTGCATCGCAACCTTGAAGCCTTCCAGATGATCGACAGGGTCCCCAGACCAGTCGTAGGTGTCATATTTGGGCAGACGAAAATCAACCGAGAGCGAATCCCTCATGACCTCATCGAGTAGAGCCATGTCATTAGTGAGGCCCGGCTCATGAGTTCCTGTCTGATTTTCTGCTACCTTTCGGATCTCATCTTTCAGGTCTAGGATCATCTTCTTCAACCCCGAGTCCCCATGTCCCTGTCCGTCTCCTTGGCGTGGTTCCTCATGCCTGGGTGTGGGGCTTTCCCTCATTGCTCGGTTTCGAGGATTCCGACTAGACCTTATAGATCCTAAACTACTCTGGTCCTCGTCTTGAGCTCGCTCTGGTAGACATGGGAGCCTCGCCGTGCTCCGTCTATCTTCTGAGAAACGGCTTTGGAGACCTCCTTCATTGTCTCGGCCATTCGGTCATACTTCTCCTGAAGGGCATCGAACTGCTCCCTCGTCACATATTCCTGCGCCCTAGGAGGGGGTGGAGGATTACTATCTCTGCGCACCGAATATCCGGCCAAGCATTGGTCCCTCGCGGAACCTTCCCGATTGTTGTTTCCCCGTTCTTCATTGATTTCTGTCTAGGGGGGAGCCCTCCTGAAGGTTCCCCCTCATCCATATTATACTCGGCGCTGCTCTTGTTTTCTTATGATTGTAGGTCTTCCCCACCATTATTCTGTAGTTCCGACGGACGGCGCCAATCTATTACTGCCAAAAATATGTACGAGGCTGAGCACCGATCCTGCACAAATACAGAAGGCAAAGGCCCGGAGGTGTCCCCGAGATTAGTCTTCTGACGCCCAAGTTAGAGACCGGCAGAACAGTTTTTTCCAAGAGTAATGGTGTGTGTGCCGACTTGCCTTTCCTCTCCTTTTGGGTTCCCTCTTATAGGGTTTAGGGTCTAGGGTTTAGGGAGTCCCACCCGGACGCGTTTTCCCCCTTACCCGAGTCCTACTCAGATACATCCTCCTCCCTTCGGGGGGGGGGGGAATCTTCCCTATCCTCGTCTCCTCTCCTCACATAGTTTGAATCCTCGTGGCCTCTACCGGTTGGGCCACGTGTGTCCTTCCTTGGGATTCCACGTGTCCTTGTTTCACATGGTGACTAATTCGGGTGTATCAATAGCCATCATTGATATCATACTTGCATTTCTCCTGTCTATGATTCTATTTTATACTTCTACTTCCCGCTGGTCATTACAGAATTTGTGCCTCACATTCTTACAAATTTCTTTTATCATTATTTCAACAACAGCAATGCTTGCAGATTCATTGGGTTCCCATCAGACTCTATTGAGCTACTTCCTCATTAAGCTTATACGTACTCTGGTGTTCACCATTTTTGTTATAGCTTCCTGGAAGGTTGGAACAAGGAATTGGACTCAATCGAAAGATTGCCTCCGTAAAACCCGAGTTTTGCCAGGATCAAGTCTCTTCTTCTAAGATGTTGAATCCAATTTTCAATGCTTGCTGTGAAGAACTAGCTTCCTGCAACTCATCATCATCTTCCTCCAAGAACAGCTCTTTCCATAATCCAAGTTGCCATTTGTGGAGCAAAAATTTGACAATCCTATATGTTATGAGTGCCAATCTTGCAGGGATGCTGTACTGGGTGACTTCAGATCGAGTGGGAAGTCTGCAGCTATGCTATCTACTATCTTTCTGTGGATTTTCCTATCATTTTACATCACTCAGGTCTTCCTGTACTGGAAGGGTACAGAGCGAAGTTCAAACAGGATCGCTCCATCATCTGACCAAGCTTAGATCTTTCTAATATAGTTTGATTTGATTACTCTTGTAATATACAGTCTCTGATCTGATCACCACTGTGTATGGATTTCTTTGATAGCTCCAGAAAGTAATCAACTTTGGAAGCAGATTTAAGGGTATGAAACATATGCAGAATGCCAGAAACACAATGCAGGAGACAAGTCAAAAAGATTTGTTCATCTTCACAGATTTTTGGTTTTGAGGTCTGATTGATGTTAGAAATTAAAGGGAAGGGATGTGAATTATTATTATTATTATTATTATTATTATTATTATCAAACTATTTCATATTCGGTTATTAAATTCCACTTTGTTTTGCATTCAAATCTCTTTAATTTAAAAAAGTAAAATAAAAATTATATATAAAAGGTATCATGATAACATATGATAAGCAATTAAAATAATTTATACAATCATATCAGGCAATGATGATAATGTTTCTTTTTTAGGTTTGAAATTTTTAATTTCCCTTGCAATCAAACAAAGCCTATGGAAGTAAGAGAAGTGCCTCTTTCTGCCATATTTCATTTCCAATTAGCCTTGACTGGACTGGGCTGTTGTGTCTTGGGCTTCTTCTTTGGGATGAACCCACTGATTTTGTTAAGCACGCAAGATATAGACACACCTAACATTCTAAGCCCAGTCCAGTCAAATGGTTTATTTTTTTCTGTTTGGACCTCAATTTTTCCCGTTGTAGTGAGCCATTAAATAGGGGTAAAACTGAATTTATATAGTAGATAGTCCAAACAGTCCTCAAAGATGTTTCTCATCTCTTGAAAGGGGACTTATCAGTGTTTGGTCCAGATCAGACCTGCTGATTTGGAGATATAGTGAAATCTCTATTTCATCCTTTTCACTTACTACTATATTCTGCACAGAAGTATTGAATCTGGATTTTACTAATCTGTTTCTGCTGAGATTACCAGTTCATGATCAGAATTGATTAACTGACTGATTTCTCTGTTCAGATTTACTCATGCTCTTTTGAGAAGGAAACTCTGCCGCCCATATCAGATTTGTTTCAATTGAGATCGATTCGAATCAGTTATTCCTATCAATTCAGGAGTAAAATAGTAAAAAAATTTGTATTTTTCAGAAAAAGCAGGCAAAATCGACTGAATCCCAATGGACTTCTTTCCTTATCCCTCCTTTTTCTCTTTACACAACATCTGTCATTAGGATAAAACAACCATCCCTAATCCCCTCTCATACACCATATATTACGGTCTATATACAAATCCATTCTCTTCCTTCCAATCTATCATCAACTTTTGATTCCAATCCGATGGTAATAAAATTTGCCTTGTTGACCAAGTTTTTTGGAAAAACACACTCTCAAGTAATCACAGTTGGACTAGAATCAGAAACTACGGTTTTCTTCCTATTTTTATGTGACGGCTTCGTAAGAGTCTTATTCATTTCTTCTTACAAGTGTATTCCTCTTCAATCCTTTCCTTAATTGATCACTTCCGATTGTTACTCATCATGTCTTCGAAAACCCATTCCCTAAATCACTGGCGGGGAGTCTTCAAAGCTGCAGATTCTGATATTTCTAAACTCATTGAGTATGCAATCATGGTTGCTGCTTCTGATCGTCCAAAGGAATTCAAGCTTAGAAGGGATCGAATTGCAAAGATGATCTTCAACGAGGAAATAATCCAAGAAGAGAGAAAAAAAAAAAGAAGATTGATGGTTCTGCTTCCATGAAGAGAAAGGAGAGTAATGGCTACTCTGGGATTGAGAGTGATAAGGATGATGATATAGAGCCATCATTCCCGGAGGAAAACGCAGAACATATCAACAATATTATTGCTGAGATTTATAGGATCAACCGCGGAGGAGAAATGAAGATTGTTGAGGAGATTCTGAGAATCAAAGGAATTAATGAAGCAAAATTTGATCAATCTGAACTGAAGTTACTGGAACCTCTAAGGAGGCTTCAATTGATATCTATCTCTGTTGATACCTTGAAGAAAACCCGGATTTGGGTGTCTGAAAAATCTTACGAGGCACAACTCGAAGAGAATCCGTGACCATGCAAAGTATCTCATCACTCACTGGACAAAAAAGGTGGATCAATGGTTGATTGAATTCAATGAAGCAGCTGCAGCAAAGAAAGAAGAACAAGAAAGACTTCAGGCTACAAAGAGGAAGATAAAAGAAGGGTATCAAAAAGCAGAGAATGCCAAGAAACAACGCCGCACACAAGTCCTGGAGTTTAAGGATCTTCCCAAAGGACCCATTGCTGTTTAGTTTTTTTTACTTCATTCTTCAATTTTGAAGGTTTCATTGCAATTGTAAAGTTTGAACAGTTGAAACTTTTAGCCTAGTTCAATAGTTTCTTTTAGTATGCCCTTTATAGGCTATATTTTGCAGACTCTTCTCTAAATATTTCTACAATTGTATAGAACTAATCTACAGCAACACTTCTATATGTCATTGTTTGTCAACTCGGAATAGACCCCGGTCGATTCCGGGTTAATTCAGCTGATTCTGATCTTTGTACCAAATGGCAATAGATGATGATATCAGTTATTCAGTTCACTTTGGTTTCTCTCTCTCTCTCTCTCTCTCTCTCTCTCTCTCTCTCTCTCTCTCTCTCTCTGTTGGGCTTCTCTTAGTTGCTGCAAATGTGGCTGCTTACTTGAAGAGTAGGCAGAATAAGCAAGACCCACTTGATAGCGCGCCTGCAACAACTTTCCAATGCAAAATCTGCTTTGAATCCAGGTCGGATTTCGAGTCATTTACCATAATTGGATGCAACCATGAATTCTGTTGTGAGTGCATTAACAGTTATGTGATATCCAAGTTAGAAGAGAAGGTAAGAGTTTGAATCCTGTCGTTTAATCCTTGCACCCAAGGTGTTTGATAATGGGATGTTGTTCTCTGTGAGTCTTCGAATCTTGAGACCCAGAAATTTTACTGCTCTTTCAGATATTGTTCTGTCCTGTTGTTGAATGATGGGTTGAAGGTAATTAGGAGATGAGAGTGCCCCATTTGCAGGAGACTGTTCTGTGCACATTGTAAGGTTCCACGGAATTCAGAGATTGAGTGTGGAGAGCTTCAGAATTTGATAAGAGTATGATAGATGGAGGGAAGACTTGATGGTAATGGAGCTTGCTAAGCAGAGGAAATGGCAGAGGTGTCCCAAATGTCGATTTTATGTGGAGAGGTCCCAGGGTTGCTTGCTGATCAGCTGCAGGTGTGGGTTTTGTTTCTGCTACAATTGTGGAGCTCCTATGAAAGATCACTATTGTCAGAAGTGCAAACACTAATTACTTTTTCAAGTGGAAGCTCAACTGTCCTTTAATATTCAAAGTAGGTAGAAAGAGTTCTATACAAATTTAGATATGAAAATTATTGTTAGGAAGGGGGAGTCTTTGATGTTAGCCAAAGTTCTCATCTGTTTTTACTTCTTCATATTCTTTCCTTTGGGAATTTTGACGTTAGAATTTGATTCATTATAGTTTAGAGCAAATTTCATGAATGGGATGATACTAATATCCACTATGAACTCAAAAGTGAAATAAAAGAGTTTGGGAATTGGCTTCTCATGCTCATCTTTGTTGATTTGAATTGCTTGCCCATCTTTCTTTGTTGAGCACTTGAATGTTTATTTTGTGTTTATGATATGATTCTGCTTTCTTTGACAAACAGGACTTTTAAGTTGCTACTTATTTGTTTCATGGATGAACATGAGATGTGGAAGAATTACTTATGAACAGAATTGCTTTCGGAAAAGTGTGACAATGTCATTCTTTTCATATTCTTTTATCACCTTAATTCTATCAATAGCAATTGGAAGATAGGATTTGAATTGAATTTTATTAAATGCTTACCTGTTAGCTCAGTAATGTTTGAGATAATGAATATTATCAACCCATATGTGTTAGACAAGCTCCTGCTAAGCCAGATATTGTGTTCTTCAAACCTGACAGATCTTCATGGTTAAGTGCAGTTGAGCATTAAAAATCTCTCTCAAGATTTTGTTCTTTTTTGAAGGGTGACTTGGCACTTGGGGTGTACTTAAGTTTAACAACTGCATTTTTTAAACTAATGATCATGAAGTCTTGTGATTGATTTAGTTTGTTTTCTTTGTTTATAGCTTATGATAGCCCAGTGTTTTATGTGGAGCTGATAAGCTTGTTATTACAGGGATTACACCTTGGAGTCTTGATAACAGAGGCTCTCCTGCAGACAAACTGATTCATGAAATCATTAGGCTATTTGGTGAGGGTTGTGGATCAGTGAGAAGGGGGATTCAAAGGATTAGAGATGCTTCTGATTCATTGGAGGCTTATCTATATAAACTATAGTAAACATTGGCCTCAAGTGCTAGTGGGGTCTCATTGAGGTGATGAAGAATGGCTTTTCTGCCATTGAATTTAGTTCTGATTTCTTGGACACCCAGACAATTGCTTATCCTTTCCCAAATATATGGTGCAGTATGTGGAACTTAAGCTAATGCATTCTATCAGGTAACACCCCTAGGTATCTGTTCTGGATTGTGGAGAAGCTAGGCAGTGTAGTGGTTACATATGACATAACTAGTTTTAATGGACACAGGTGTTTTATTTGGCTTTAACCAGGGAAAGGAAAGTAGGAATTGCATTCATCAATGATCTTAATGTTTGTTTGAATCATCTTCTGCAGATGGATCATGTGAAAACATTTTTTTCTACCAATGCTTTGTCCTGGTTGAGGTGGACAGAATATGCTGACTTGTCAGGGCCAATATTTAATTTGGGATGGTGTTCCGACCTATTTTGTCATATCAAAATCTCCTAGGAACTACACTTTCCATCTATTTGATAATTGGCAAGTGTTTTCTGAGTGTGACATAAGGGCCATGTCTAGACACATGAGCGTTTACTGCCTAGAGGGGCACAGGGATCATTCCATGCTACTAGTGTCTGGTGTGGTTCCTATGTCCCACCCAAAAAACTTTGTTCCTTAATGATATTTTTTTCTCTTTATCTATTTTATCATTTGGGGGAAAAAGAACCGCCCATGTGCGGATTCCTCCCCATGCTCTCACAAAAAGTGAGGGCCCCACACATGTTTTATTTTATTTTTATTTTATCAATTTTGAAAATGTGAGGTTCACAGGGATTGATACCTTTTCCAAACTACTAAGGGATGGTAGCAAGGATTAAAGTATCGGTATCGGTCGCTGTATCGGTCGGTCAAAATTAAGATACGTATCGGAGGGTATCGTATCGTATCGGAGATACACTAAGATACGCTAAAGATACACACATAAATGGATAGGAAACATTTTTTTAAACACTTTTGCATAAAGAATTTGTTAAAAAAAGCTATTGATAACATGTATTATGCATAAACACTAAATTGGGGGTATCGTACTAAGAATTCAAGGTTTGTAGTTGTCCCATAAATGTAAAATCCTTGTTCCCAACCTTGATTTCCACTTTAGTTAGAGAGAAATATAGCTGACAGCAACTTTGGAACAAAAACCCTTCAAAAAATCGTGTTTTTCTAAAAAATTACCCATCTTGGTCATTATATGACCGTAGCGCACTGTATCGGTACATACCGATACTCATCGATATGTACTGATACTGATCGATACGTATCGATACTCACCGATACGTACCGATATATATCGATACTCACCGATACGTGTCGATATATACATACCGATACTCACCGATACGTACCAATACATACCAAAACGTATATTTTACCTCAATTTTATATTTTTCATAAAGTCGTATCGAGGCATATCGTATCGTATCGATGTGTATTGGTGGTATATTGATGCATATCGGTATGTATTGTAGGATATATATCGATACGAAAGGATTTTAAAAATTCCATGTATCGTATCGGTGTGTATCGTATCGATCGGTTAAATTTAAGATACGTATCGGAGGGTATCGTATCGGTATCGGAGATACTTAAAACCATGGATGGGAGTGTGTAGATTCCTTTCCATGCTAGCATCATGGGATACCCTCGTCATTTACTATGTTTTGCATTAACAAAATGTCCTTTTCGGACCACCTAATCCATACATGGATGGAATTACTCTCAACTCTACAATTGAGCCTAAAATTCCATGACTTACTGGAGGATGGATTTTCTATCCTCCCTATAATTTGTGTTTATTTTACCATAAATATTTTATGGAAAAAATTTATTATGATAAATTTATTTTATATTTTTTTATTTGGCATTTTTTTGTTGTTGCTGTACATGACCAATAAGCAAATTTGAATGTGATTGAGTAAAGGAAAGAAGCTAGAGACATGATGGGGAGCCCTCCATAGGTGTCAATGGTACCAATTATCAAGATATCATCACTATTTTTTGTTAAACAAATAATAAATAATTAATAATAAATAAAAATATCCTGAATTTTGAAATGGATGTTGTTGTTTGGCTTTTTGTGTTGCATGTCTGGGAAACACTTTTCCCTTATCTAATCTTTATACAGTTTTGTATTGATTTTAAACAAATTCTATATAATTTTTTATTGTGAAACAAATGCCACCATAGAAAAAAAAAAGTGCATTTGAAATTTTGAACTGGAAGGTTATATAATCTTTAAATTTTGAATAAGCTGCAAGTTTTATCATTTTTTCATATCAAGCATTGTTTTCTTTGATATTTGGGAATGATTTATTATTATTATTATTATTATTATTATTATTATTAAGGATTAATTTTTCATTAGTGAAATTTTTTTTCCACTTTTGGACACTAACTAGGAAGTTCAATTTAACAGACCATATCCATTTTGGTCTTGTTTTAGCCAAACCCGTTTGTTAATGGACCATAATTAGCCCCTTAAATGAATTCTTATGTTTTTAAGGTGTCAAATAATTAGTAATTTTTTTTTCTCTTAGTTTACACATTTTTTTCATAAGGCTAAAATCTCTTTTTTCATGTGTACTCAAATATGTGTGAACAATGGCAGCTTTATGATATAATGGTTAATACTTTCAAATATGCCCAACCACCCAGCGGAAGGAGAAAGGAGAGGGGGTTAGAGAGAGATAACAGAGAGAGAGAGAGAGAGAGAGAGTTTTTCTATACCCAGTAGATGAATCCAATAAAACCATCAAGGATGAAGAGAACAACTTTCACCATAAAAAAAAAAAAAGGCAGAACAACTCCCCTAATACTCCAACAAAGTAAAGCCCAGAAGAGATCTTATGGCTGCCAAATCAACCCGAAGGGTGTATAGTTCTGTTGACAAGAGAGAGAGCTTAAGTTGGCATGCATCCTGAGTTCGACTCCTCTTATCCTTTTAGGATAAGTTCCATGATTTAACAATTCTCATTGGAGTTCAGGTTTACCCGAATCATATGTTTGGGGGTGCAAACTTGCGTCTGAGGGATTAGTCGGACAAAAGGTCGAAATACCCTTGTTAGCGGGGAAAAAAAAAAAAAATGGCTGCTGACAGAATACATTGAATCCTCTCCGATTAGAAGCTTGTCAGAGACTGGATTCTTAGAGGTTCCTGCAAAAATCTTAATGGTTAAGCAAATGGAATGTAGGGAAAATTTCAAGGTTTTCCTAATGGGTTGATCGAACTTAGAACTGCCATTATGATGGTGGGAGAAGAAGAGAAGGTTCAAGAGGAGAAGCAGACCGAACATTGAGCAGAAAATAGAGCCATGGAGAAAAGATAGTAGTAAAATCAGAGGCTTACCTGAGATTTAAGAATAAATCAAAACAGAACTGATTTGTTTCGATTTGGTTCAATTTGGTTTTAAATGGTCAATTTCGGGTTCGGTTTTCAGTTTGGGTTCTAAATTGATACCCTTTAATTATCATGGGCTATTGAAAGAGGATAGGATTAATTTGAATAGCACAACACCATTTAAGTGTGTCTACATGTATTTTTGGACCTGATCAGAGATATGGATGAGATATGCAACAGTGCCTATAGAGGAAAGGAGCAATTAGTACAGAATCAAAACCATTGGTTTAAAACCCTAAACCCCTGAGGTGTTGGTAAAGGTTGAGAACGACAGTCAACCACCTACTTTCCATGTACCAGTAAAACCTCCACATTTCCTTTGGTAGAAACTGTGTTCTCCACTTCAAAGCCCAAATTTGGTTCCTACTTTTAATCCAACTTCTTCTTCTCTCTTTAAAGAGTTTCACACCAAGAGCCTTTTCTTTTTCTTTAGTGTCCAATCTCTGATTTCAATACTATTTGAGTGGAGCTTCAAGAACTAACAATGGCTGATGCAGATCAGTTCCCTGGAATTGTCTTCACATCCATCATGGATGGCATACTTGCGCTTCTCCTGTATATGATTCTATTTAAAATTTCCACTTCCTGCTGGTCATTTGAGTTTTTGCACCTCACCCTCTTAGAATCTGTTTTTATCTTTGTTTCAACCATTGGAATGCTTGCAGCTTCATTGGGTTCCCATCAGACTATTCAGCTACTTCCTCATGAAGCTTGTCCTGACTCTGGTGTTCATCATTTTTGTTATAGCTTCCTGGAATGTTGGAGAAGGGAATTGGGGTCACATGAAAGATTGCCTGCA
Organism: Macadamia integrifolia; assembly: GCF_013358625.1. Taxonomy (NCBI): domain Eukaryota; kingdom Viridiplantae; phylum Streptophyta; class Magnoliopsida; order Proteales; family Proteaceae; genus Macadamia; species Macadamia integrifolia. The sequence goes on from NC_056559.1 coordinate 20,309,571, forward strand.
GAAAGTTGAGTTTTGCCAGGACGGCCAAGTCTCTTCTTCTAAGATGTTGAATCCAATTTTCATTGCTTGCTGCAAAAAACCAGCTTCCTGCAACTCATCATCCGCCGACGAGAACAGCTCTTTCTATAATCCAAGTTGCCATTTGTGGAGCACAAATTCGACGATCCTATGTTATGACTGCCAACTTTGCAGGGATGCTGTACTTGATGACTTCAGATTGCTACCTTTCTGGGGATTTTCCTATCGGGGTAGCTGCATCATCTGATCAAGCTTAGATCATTCTAATATATAGTTGATTTGATTTGATTTTTTTTTTTTTTTGGTGAATTAGTATTGAAATATACAGTTATCTGCTTTGTTATCTTCATAGAGATTTTCCTCCTGATTGATCTGATCATCTCCAAAACATCACTCACAGTGTAAATGATCCTCATAGAGATTTATTATCAAATTGAAGGGATCATACCAAAACAAGGTTTAAAAACACAGAACCAGGTTCCCTCGGCTCAGATTCAAATCGCCCTGGAACCAGTTGGTTTTTTGCCTGGTTCAGCCTAACTCAGTCAGACTCAGATGCATCGACCCCAGTCGATTCAGCTGATTCTGATCCAAGTTCTAAAACCATGTATCAAATGGCAAGACTGGCAGTGTGTTTGAAGTATTCGTTGAACTAATGCAGTGAGCTTTCCATGCTGTGCTTCACACACCTTAATGATAGTATGATCAAAGTGATGGAATATAGATCAACCTGAGAAGCCCCTTCAAGCATAGGACGCGATCTTCCAAGTAGCCAATGATCTATCTAGCATCAACAATACATTGCATTGTCATTTAGACTCTACTGCAAGTTATCAATTAGATGAACTTTCACAATTTAGGAAATTGAAATGAGGGAAAAAGCAATAAGGAGATTTACAGTCATAGATTGAAAACTTAGAATTCTTATTAATTGGTTAATGATATTGTCTCAAATTCATTCTATACTGTATATAACAAACATGTATGTTGGATCGTAAATGGTAAGGCGGGGGGGGG
>NC_056559.1:20310625-20333364 GCF_013358625.1 Macadamia integrifolia
ATACAAAAAAAATAATTATTAAATAATGCCTCCATCTTTTCACTATACAGATCTTTTCCTCGGCAAGTAACTGGAAGCTGGATGTCACCCCCCCACCCCCCCCCAAATTAAAAAAAATTGGAAATTTGGAGCCTTCTTCCATTTTGTATGCCAACCACCAGATTACCTTATGGCCCATTCTGTACAAATGTTCCCTTCATCAACTTCGTTTTGTCAGTCCTTCGTGCACTTCAATGCAGTTGAACTGATGAATGTTCAAAGCTAGTTTCTCATATGATCACGAGTTATTGATATTATCTGGAACTACTGTTAATAAATTGAATTCACGCTCCAAACTCCACAAAGGTTCATTTAGATGGTCAAAACTTAAGCTGTACTCCTGAAAGTATCCGTTGTATGTGATTATTGAAATGCAGGCTCTGCAAAATTCAATGGAGGGAAAAATTAACCAATCTATTTATAGATACAAGAAATATGTAATTATAAACCAGAGCTAACAGGTACTTCGTTGTATAGGAGTAAACCCTTTTAATCTATGGGATCCTAAGTCCAAGACACACAACATCTATATAGACAGCTCTATCAATAGGTCAAACATAAAAGACCTTTTGACCCCTAAACTCATTATTGATCATAATAATCTGATTGCTTGCATTGAAATAGGAAAATGAACAAGATCCAGATTGAACCAGACCGATCAAGACCACATTCGGCCAGATGGATCTGATGCTGTATGCTTATTCCTCAATCCTTGGTTCCTGTAAATGGCCATCTAAGGGACCCAATAAATTCAATTCTCAGAAATTTTCTTAGAAACAGAAGAATAATAGCATCTTTAGACAACCAGAGGTAGCTTTGAGGCCCAGATCACAAATTTGAACCATCTTTTGAGAGGCTATTTGCAGTTTCAGCCAAATAACATAAAAAATAATAATAAAGGAAAAGATTCTTCCCCTTGTGGAAGGAAGAATACTAAATTCATAGAAATCAGCAAACAAAACATATTTTCTTCACATAAGACGATCACATGGACCACTAAGCACCAAAAGCACTTTCTTAAGGAAAACCTAAATGTACCCAAAATTGTATACATTTGGAAAGGTCTAGATCTCTGTATGGTTCAGTTTTCAGCACTACTCACATAGGTCATAGAACCTCTATATGTCATATCTAGAAATATAAATTAAGAGTACAGATCCTAGGCAACTCCAATTTGACTTCAGATCTTTTCTACAGGTACTTGTGACTATACATCAAAAAATTTCTACCAGATAGCTGGTTGCCAAGGATCTATAACCCTGGCTTTAGACTTAGGTCTTTTTCATCAGGAACCCTTCAAGGATAAGGAGAAGTATAAGAGAACTTACTTAGCGGTAGCAACTTGAGACATAGATGTGCTGGCAACTTTGTCTATACTGCGAATCATGGCATAGCTGCACCAGAACACCCGATGTAAGTAATTAATGTGCTGAGGAGAACATTACATTCATGTACGCAAATGTATGTAAATCCTAAGTAACCTAATGAGTCTACTAAAGCAACATAAAACATTTTCAACATGGGAAAAGTTAGGATCTCATTTTTTTTAATCTGCCCCACTAGTAGCTCTGCCAGATAAAAAAATAATCCGGAACCCTACCATACTTTCTCTGAGTTATCATAAGAAGATCTCCCCATGGGACACACCGATCAATGAATCCAAAACTTTGCCTTGAATGTGAACCATAAATACACAATAATAACAATGTAGAATCTTCTTACAGCTACCCAACATGTATCCTAGGGTTACTTTTAAGTTAAATTTCATAGCTAGAAACTGCTTCACCTTTTGACTCCTGCTGGGTTTGCATTGTGAAGTACATCGTGATAGCCCGGTTCAAAGGCATCATTTATCGAGTTTGGAATCATTGATCCAAGAAGACTGCTTGATCTTTTGCTTCTGTAAAGAAAGAAAATTATAAACAAGAAACAAAACTAAAAGGCATGATTTTGAAGACAATTTGCAATCACACGTATATATTGGGTGGGCATATGGACGAGATTTCCACTTGGCCAGTCCAGACTATACCCTATCTAACAGTAAAAACACACAAATCAGCTGCCCAGATGGCAGAAACACCAGTGGAAAGAAGCAATCTCCAGTCTCCACAGAGTCAGACCAACAGAATCTAGTTGCTGTGGGGGTGGTGTCCCCTCATTTTAATGGGGAAAGAAAAAATCCTAGAGGCATAAGTGGGGGCGAGCTTGTGGCACAACAGTCAAGTTGCACTATTGCAACATTTTGGTCACAGGTTCGAAACTTGGAAACAGCCTCTCTTGCGAAGCAAGGGGTAAGGCTGCCTACATTTGCCCTTGTAGTGGGAGCCTCGTGCACTGGGTTGTTCTTTTTAGGCGTAAGAGTAAATAGTTATATAATAGATGGCATGCACCCCATAAACACCTTACATATGGCATGGCATGCAACTCAAAAACATCCTATAGCAAGACTATTTGTTTCCATGGAATGTATTTAACAAGTGTCTTTGAAGCAAAAGGAAATCATACACGTAACACATAATTTTCACTGAAACACAATATGAAAATTTGGGAAGAAATTTCCAATTAAATTTTCTGCATGCTCCATTCCAGAAAAAAAGGTGTTCATATTTTGGTCAATCAAATAATTTTCATTTCTTCATGCAGAACTTCTCACCTCTGGTCTAGGATAAATCCAAGAAAAAACACATGAATAGAACCCGAAGAGCTTGTAGCAATAAGAATATCTGGAAGTTCCGTAGATGGTCCAAACGACAAGGAATATATAGTTGATGGGTATGTCCCTCTTCGAAAACTATATGACTGCTACAAAAAGAATGGTTAGGTTCCATATACTGCAGATACCTGAAGATTTAAAGGAAAAAGTGACAAACCATAGTGATAACTTAGGATTTCCTTAATTTTATTTTCTATTTGATCCATGCTTTTATCTGGACACTAGTTGGTAAAATTCAAGCAAGGAAAGGTGGAAGCCTGAGGTCTACGTAACATCTAGTGTCTTTTATTTTTTTTGTAAGCAAGTCCACTTAACATCATGGAAATGCAAAAGTGGTGATTCCCACCATTTGATGGTCAAATTTATAATATACTCCCGCAAACTTTGGCATATAATTTCGATTATCTAGGATACAAACTTCCCTTCAAAATATTACGTATAATCATATCAGTACCTCATATATCAATGTTTACAACTCAAGTTTCTTTCTGAAGATCTCACAGTAAAGGAGGATCCCATCCTCCTTGACTCCATGGTCAAAATCTATGGGACTGCATCTTTATAGTTTATAGACTGCAAAGACTCTTACAAAACAGTAAAAGAATATTTCCATTGGATAAGAAGAAAGAATAACGTGCTATGCTTCACCTTGGTTGCCTGTGAAACCAGATGAACTCTGATTAAGGTTCCCTGTTCAGAAGCCGTTGCTATGTACATCCCATTGGAAGAAAGTACAATCGCTGCCAATGGTGAACGATGGGCATCTATCTGTAATTTATATTCTTTCAAAGATGAATCAAAGTTCACGGGTAATAAAACAGATTGAGAGTAACTAATAGAGGGGACAAAACGTAAATCTGTTCTCTCACAGTCATATGGTAATTCATTTCAAATAAACAAAAGAATCAATTGCAATCAAAAACAATAGAAGAAGAAGGGGGTGGGGGGAGGGGGAGAAGCAATCAGAAACAAAAGATGGGAAATATATAATGCAAAACAATCAGATTTATGATTGAAGAATACAATACCATATTAATATGCAGCTACCTTATTCCATTCTCCAAATATTCCTAGAAGAAGCTAACCCTAATATATATAGAAAAAGGCATTAATGATATATCATTTGGAATTTCATGAGCTTTTAGAAATCCGGATTCAGACTCAGAGTTTAATATCATCTACTAGGCTTCTATATTTATTTCAGAGTATTGATGCTTCATTTTGTAAACCAAACTTTGCTCCTCACTCATTTGGTAATATACTGATTCCTATCAATTCCTGACGTACAATAAATGCTTCCAAGAATTTCACAATATTCCCACAATTTTCAAATATTTCAGATCAAAATCTAAAACACTTCCAACGCATTCACTATGTCAAGTGACCATGACTACCACTGGGCACAAAAACTTGCATAACATTTATGGTGTTTATAACATATTACTTGAATGACCATTTACAAGATAGAAATTAAATTGCAATGAATATTTGAAGTGAAATCAGACAACAGCATATCAGTGAGTGAAAACAATAAAAGTAAAAAAAAATCGTAAAGCATTTGGCAGCAAAAGTACGATGCCCACAAGAAATACACATTACACAGGTCTCGTTGCAAACTAACCTCACAATGCGAATGGAGTTCCATCACATTATATACCAACACAGATCCTTTTGTCGTACTTGCTGGAAAAGCCAAATAACAACTATCCAAACTAGGAGAAAATGCACAAAGCCCTGAAAAGACTTGCATATAAGGTAACTGTTACGGAAGCAAATTGAATGTCTGACAAAATAGCCAAAGTATGCAAGAGAACTTAAAAATACAATGGCAGAACATGACAAAGTCAAAGAAATAGGAGCGTAGAACAAATATACTCCCTCCATTCCACAAAGACAGCCTTGTTTAAGGTTTTTCACTGTACCAAAATGTTTGTTCCTTATAAAAACCAAGATATGAAGCTCTTTTTTTTTTTTTCACAGGGCCCCTATTTTATTATTTACATTTTTATTTATAATCACATACCATAATTGAATGAGGAAAAGAAATTAAGCAGGTAGTATTGGAAAAATGACTTGAATTATTGGGTGGTTAATACATTAAATAACACTCCTTAAAAATGTAGGTTCCCACCCCCCCCCCCCAAAAAAAAAAAAAGATGGTCTTTTGGGATGCAAGGAGTACAATGTCAAAGAAATTCCATTCTTACCTTTTGCATTTGCCACAGTATCAATTGTGTCAAGGATGACAAGACTGTTCGAATCATATATGTATGTCTTTTCTTGCAAAACTACAACAAGCCTGCATACGAATTTATTGAACTTGATCAGAATAAATAAGAAGTGCATACTTATGTAGGATTCAAGCATCTTGTTCTAGTGATTGTGATCTATTTCATGTTATTTAGGCACATGACAACGTAAATTGTTTACCATAAAGATAAAGGTAGGGCAGACCCAGATAAATTTTTTTTTAATGAATAAAATAATTTCTTAAAAGGACAAATAAAAAAAAAGCCAAAATGCAGGATACAAGCCAAATTAGTGAGAAACTAAGAGGCACCACAAAGCCTTAGACAAGGCAAAGGAGAAGGGAGAAAAAAAAGGACCAGATGGTCGACCACAACTTAAGTTTTCTATTCCTTGAACGAAGGGAATATGGGGCAAAACCTATGCGGTGAGTCCATCCCGTATAGATGACATGGCCACCCAAATCATCATCTTTTTTAGGCCCCTCAAATATGCCTTAGTGTCATGCGGAAGGCAGGCTGAAGAAGGCGGAGGCTGCCAAATTGGAATGCAATGGAAAGGAGATTCCAAGATTGGATCCACGATGTCATCACTTAGCATGGACTCCAAAACCAAAGAACCAACAGATGACCTATCAGCCTCAAGATTTACTTTACATTGATGGGTCGTTCCAGACATAGGAGGGGAAAGAGGCGTAATAGAATTTCCCTCACACAACTTCTAGGCTCACATCAGAGCGGACCCTAGAAGGGGAAATTTTCTTATCTTTCTTCTTCTTCCTCTTGGGTCTTGGCAGAGAGCTGAGTAGGAAGAAAAAGGTTTCATAGTAAAACTTTCTCATCTCCTTTATTCCCTGACGGTTTATCTCCCATTGTACCTCCAATCGGCACCTCATCAAGATATTGGTTGAGCTGGATTGGGTTAGACCGGGAGGGTTTATGATGAACTGAGTTGGGCTGGGTATGATTTAGGTGGCTTTGGTCCAACTTAAGAGGAGTGGTAAGAAGGGGGGGGGGATACGATGGATTGCAAAGGGTTGAGATGATGAAGGGTGGGTAGGGGTAGGTTGAGATAAACAAGACTGTGTCAGGTTCAGGTGGGTTGGGTTGAATTGAGATGATAAAAGCTAGGGATAAAAGAAGAAGATGGTTTATCATCGATACATTGGCTGCGAGAGAGATTAGGCCCAAGGATTTGAGCAGGTAAGAAAAAAATTTGAAGAGCTTGGGTGGGAAGCAATGCAGCAGATACTTTCTAGAATTGAATTCTAAATGGTTTCAGATAAGGCAGACGAATCAACAATGGCTGAATCGAAGGGATCCGATAACAACAAACTCAGCCTTATCCCAGCAATCGAAGGGATCCGATTCAGCCAAAAAAGCACTGATTATTGAAAGCTAGGTTTGAATTTGAATTTGAAATTGAAATAGGAAGTTGAGAAGAAATGGGCTCCATCTGAACAACAGCTTTGTTTATGGCTTTCAAATCTGGTGTTTCACCCACCATCTACACCCAATGATGCAATTGCACTACCCCTTTCTTGGTTTACTAAGGCATCAGGCATCACTCTCCACTCCATTTGATTTAAATTACCTCCTATCACTTATTGAGCTTGAAACAGCAGTATTCACCTAACAATCTTCCACAGAATGGCCAAAAACTAGACATGAAGAACATCTGGCTGAAAGCCACTAAAAGTGTACCTCTTGGGAGCATTGTTGTCACGGCGCCAAGGCAAACCAAGGCGGTGGAGGGTTGTCTAAGCGCTTAGGCGAGAAGGCGCACGCCTTGAGGCGAACAAGGCGACCAATTGTTATTTTTTATTTTCCCTATTTTCTAACATTATTTAGTAAGCTATATATACCTTGTATCAGAAAAAATCAAGATTAAGCAACATCAAGTCATTAAAAATCAACATTTAGCCATATTAAATCATAAAAAATTAACATTAAGTCATATTAAGTTATAAAAAATCAAAATTTAGAGAAATGCTCTGGTTCTATAATAAGTTTGACTGGTCAAATGATATTATTTTTACATGAGACTTTTTGTATCAGTTATAATATAAAACCAGCTTTCCAACAAGTCTAAGATTACTTAAATCTGAGTTGTAATGACAAAGTTATGTTCCAGTCAAACTTATTTTTAAGTGCGCGAATGCTGTTAAAATCGCCTGAATGAAAATAATTTTATGGATATCAAAACAAAAAATTATTTTACCGAACTTTTGGTTTTTAGCAATGTTTTAATATAATAGAATTTATAAAATTTTCATAATTGAGAAAAACTCCAGCATTTAAAAGTTAAAAATCACCCCTATAACCCAAATCCAGTTTTTCTTCTTGGACTGGGTGGTTGACTTTTTATCCTTTTGGAATTTGATTTTTAAACTATTTTTATTGGATTCAAATAGGGGGTATTTGCTTATTTATAAATAATATCTTAAGTAAATGAAGACTATCGCCTAGGCCCCAGGCAAACCGCCTGGACGCCTAAGCGACGCCTTGACAACCATGCTTGGGAGAAAGAACCCCCACCAGAGCACAATATATTGATCTGATGAGACGGGGTTTTTTGAAGCTGTAATCTCCACACATAAGCGTTCAAATGAAAGTCTTTCCTTGTTCTTGGTTCGCTTATCTGTGAAAAGAGGAGTGCCCAATACGCTCCCAATGATAGTCAGGGAATCAACTGTCCAAAAGTGGGGAGGAAGGTTGGCAAGGTAATCCACACTGGAATGAAGCTGAGATCAATTTTTTGAAGGAAAAATAAGGGACTCCATTGTCGTAAGACTAATGGTTTCCAGTGCACAAACCACGGTCTACCTTCTAAAACATGGGACAGATCTTCAAGAAGGCTGAACTTGAGTAAAAGTAACCCATTATCAAGTATGAATAAATCTAAGATACCTTTCATGCACCAAATCCTGAGGAGAGCAGACTCTACAATCTCAAAAGTGGGCTTTCCCTACAGCAGAGTTCCTCCATAAATCCATCTTGTTTTAGTACCTCATCTGGGAAGTGAGCACATACAGAAATACTTCACCATCAAACTTTATAGGTTCTACATAATGAAGATGGAGTCCATCAGCAGATTTTTTTCTGAAGAAAATAGAGAAGACCACCCTTTATCACTTAGAATTTCTTCACTTGGAGAAGATACAACATCTTTCTGAATAGATTTCATTGATGGCAGAGGTGGAAAATCCCCCGAATTGGAGGCCCTTCTGAGGAACCTCGGTCATCTTCAATCTGAGTTTACGAAGTGACCCTCTCTCCCAAAATGAAAAGCAAGAAAATTCAAAATAACATTCTAGGGTTTGAATTGTTCCTTCAAAATATTGACTGGACCAGAAAATTGAGCTGCTTAGGTTGTTTAATGATCATCAAATTGGGAAACTCAAAATAATTTGCAGTTTGCACTAATGAAACTATTCAAAGATCATCAAAGCTGATGAACTTCATTTACATGGAAAAGGAGGGGTGCTGCTTCAGAAGGTAACCAATATGTTGACGTCCTTACCTATTCCGATTTACACGAACAGCAAGAATTGATGTCAAGAAATTTAGCTCTCTAAGTGCAGTTCCAGTCATAGTATTGAACAAGCAGAGCCGACGTGGGGACAATGATGCCTGTTGCAAGTAGATTAAAATGCAACAATCAACTGTACAATACTTAGGAGAATAGTGTACTCTCATAATAGAAGCACAAAAAGAATTAAAAGTCATGTAATACCTGCTCTCCCGCTCCTACTATGGCGAGAAGGCTTGAATTATACCGCATTTCAACAATGCTAAAAGCTCCAATGGCTAGCATAATATCATATTCCATCAGGAAAGAATTAGTAATGATTTTAACTAACTTCTCATAGTATCATGAAATGTACATACCACATATTCAAGCTATACTTTTCTTAGTAGAATTAAGTCCAAACTGAGGAATATGACAATTATATACAAATATTTGATCAGGATGAACAAAGAAAAATAGAGCAACTAAGAATTCGATACAATTTCGCAATATTCACTATTTAAATCAATGAAGCATCACTAGCCCAGAAATAAAAGCTCCCTATTTCTCCAATTGTAATAAACTCAACTTTCATCCAACCCCTGCCATCTCCGTATTAAACGTCCATTCATCGTGAACCAAAGTAAAACAAACTACAATCTAAAGTTGGTTATTAAAGATTATCAATTTATGGGTTTTTCTCAGGAGTACTAGTTTAGATAGCCTGGACAAAAAGGAGACTGTGAATTAATGAATTTGAATCATTGGGTACTTAACTAACCTCTTTCATAAAAAACTTTCCCAGTATTGGAGTCAAATATCCTGAATCCATCCCTAGTTCCAATGGCAAAGCAACTGCAATTTGAAACTACTTCAAGTCAATACTCATGGAAATTTTACTGAAAAAAAGAGGCAATAATACCCAAGAGAGGCTTTTTTTTTTCGCCCTTTTTTTGGGATCCTCGTTTAAACACCATGACCAAACCGTAATTGAAACAAAAAGTTGTCAAAATCTTAAGAGTTAGTCCGTTTAGTGAGAGGAATTTTACCTGTTATCTTGATTGAAAGATGCACAGAGAATTATAGAGGCTGAAGAAGAAGACTGATTTGCCATTTAGGATTTATGTTGGTATCCCTTTCGCCCAAAAATTCCCTTCCAGAAACAAACTTCTCTGTTTCGGTCGGTGGCCTCTTTCTTGCTTTCTTGCTTTCTTGCTTTCTTGCTTTCCTCTGTTATCGTTCCTTTGTTTTATGTTGTTCGATGTCTTACTCATCTCATCATTCTGAATAGTTACGACATTTTTTTTTTTTTTTTTGGGATAAACATTCTGGATAGTTACGTTGACGACTTGGAACTTGGAAGATATGAGCGCGCGTCTCATGGTCTGTAAAGTTCGTATCACGTATTTAGTTCTCGGTATCGGTACCAGTATCGATCTCAATCCCAATCTAGATTTATATAGGAAAGGATCAATATGTATCCACCATTTTTGTCTCTTGCATTTAAGAAAAAATATATTTTTTTACTGTCTTACCTCTGAAATGATATGGGTAAGTGATTCAGATCGGTCTCAGCTGATACCAATATGATACAGTTAATACAACTAATACGATACCGATACTTGAAACCATGATTTGGATACGCCCCACCCGGTCCCTAAAGGTTTTAAAATTTATGATTTTTTATTTTTTTTACTATTTTATCCACATAACTTACCAGTAGATCGGTCAAAGGAGATATTGATTGACCCTATCCGAGTTTTAAAATCATCCCCAAAAATTAAAAAGTAGAGACGGAGGACATACATTAATTTAACATAAACGTGATCTTTTAACATCATAATGCCTAATGAAGCATAATGCTTTATTGTTTGCCATTTGATAGTACATGGGTTAATCCATGTGCTAGAGGACCCTACATATGTGGATTTTCAGTTACTTTCAAACTTCAAGCATATCTGCACATGTCAAGGGAATTCACACGGTTGGACTATCAGCTTGCTCTAATCCCTAGGTATGCAACCATTTTCATCTCAATGGCCAAATTTTTAATCCAAAGTAAGTAAGGAAAGATGCTCAAACTTTGATTCATGTTTTAGTAAAATTACCAAAATGCATCAATGGAGATGAATATAAAAAACAAAATGTTTAAGTTGAAATTGTACAAACGAGATGCTTGTCTGATACTCTATCACATGAAATAACCTATTTACTATCATGTGGCAAGTAGTGAAGCATCGTTATATGTCGCTAAGCATAGTGAGGGGAAGAAAAATCTATTTATTTAAATTTGATGTAATAAAATCCAGATAGCAATAATACAATTCATATTTTATTTGGTCGGCTTCCTTTTAAAAAACCTATGAAAGCAAAATATTATGCATTAAGTATTATACATTATGATAGAAAATGATAATAACATACATTATTCATCAGATAATATAATACATTTTTTTTTTTTTTTTTGTTAACCAAGGTATCCAGGACAGTTTACGCACACCTCGACTAATCTTCAGGGAGACTAACACAGCAACCCACTGCCACGGTCTCCACTTAAATTGCAGATACACAGATAGAAATCGAACTTAGGACCGTGCACCTATCCACACAATTCCCGATTCGCCTTAATCATCTGGGCAACCCACGGATGGATCATATAACATTGAAAATGTGATTCTAGGCTCTAGTTTTTTGTAGTGTCTTACTTTATGGGATGCTCTTTGATGAAAAGTAGGGGTGCAAGTTTGGTCCCATGAGCCTAAGCCCATCCTAGCCCAATTTGAGCTCGATCGAGCTTGAGCTAGGAATTGTAACCCACAAACTGGGCTAGGGTTGAGATTTCTAGGTGGGAATAGGTTTGGACCAACCTTGGGCTGAGGCCTTTGGCAAAGTTAGGCCCAGTAACATGGCAAGTGTATTATGTTAGAGAGCGCCTCTATGCCCAAACACAAATTTGTGTGAAATGAATACCACACCCCCTAGTTGATGCCTTGTGTGCTCTCTTAGGTTGGAACTTTGGCATAGGGGCCAAACCCCGGGCCAAAAAAAATTTCTCCATATAAATATATGGGGAAAAGAATGCTCCATGGTCAATAGGGGTGGATTTTTTGGGGTTTCATAAGGGTGGGGGCATCATTTCACTGCCCTTTGTATCTACACGTAAGGGTTGTGACCAAGGAAAATGCATTTACCTAAATATATAATGAGAAAAAGAAACCTGAAAGGCATTGTGGTCTCTACACTCAGATACAAGGAGGGACGAAATGATCGCCCATTCTCATTAAAAGTAAAATTTCCACCACTATTGATGCTACCTTATTTGCTCTCATTGGTTCTTGTGATAGTTCACTCTTTTTTTTTTTTGGTAACCACATAATGGTTTACATGTCTTATCTAATTTGCTTTAGGATCTTTGGTTTGAAACAATTAAAGTTTTTGCATATTTTAGAACAAATAGTGTGTTTGAGGGTAAGGGATGGAACTAGTATTTCCATTTTGGCATGACCATTGTTAGTTAAAACGGGAACAGCAAAAAAATAGAAATGTATGGTACGGGTTTTAAACAGATAAAAACGATGAACGGTACGGTCAATAAAACGGTCAAAAAAACAGGGAACGACAAACGGACGAAAACGAACGATACGAGTGTTAAACATGTAGTTTTAAAAAAAAAACGAAACCAAAAAAACGGTAGTATACTCATGCAATTTGAGAGATTATTACCTGTATACATGCATCTAATATTCCAAAAGCTCTAGGAATCCCAAGATAAAATAACCCAATGGGCTACAAGAAAATGAGATGTTGCCAACTTTAGCTTCTCTTTACTCATTGGGTTATAAGAAGATGAGATTTTTTTCCTATAAATAGTATGGAAGTTAAAAACCAAAAATCAAGTACCATATTGTCTTCACTCTTCACTTTTACTAATAGGTTTATTATTATTATTATTATTATTATTATTATTATTATTTTTTTTTTTATTTTTATAAAATTCCTATTTTACCCTTAAAAAATGAATACGCGTTTAAAACGGTCGTTTAAAACGCATTTAAAACGGCCGTTTAAAACACGTTTAAAACGGATTCTTTTGCCATTTTCGTCTTTTTCCGTATTATATAATAGCATACGGAAAAACGCGTTATAAATAACAAAAAAAGGCAAATGCCTTTTAAACGCGTTTAAAACGCATTTTAACTAATAGTGGGCATGACTCATACCTTGGCAGCTTTATAATTTAGTAGTCAACTCCTAATGCATTATTTTTTAAGATAAGTGAACTGACCCACAATGATGATTGGATTTATAATTTAATAATCTCTCTATTTCCTCCTCGTGCAGCAATAGCTATATTAAGAATTCATTTGACTAGATGGCCCCATCAAGATTCCTTAATTTGTTCCTCAACTAAGAATGGATCTTTTACAATTAGGGTGGCTACAAAATTCTTAATTCAGTCTCAACTAATGGACTTGCGTAGTAGTAAGAATTGGAATCTAAAATTCACCAAAGCTGTGTTTGATAGCCAAGAGAAAAAGAGAAAAGAAAAAAAAATTGTATTTTTTTTTTTTGTTTAAAATTTTTTCTTTGTACTTGGCATGTCTTCATCAAAGAGAAGATTCAGTTTTTTTAATTTTGAAATTCTCTTTGAGAATTGTAAAGTTTTCTTTTACAAAAAAAAAATACTAAAACACAATAAAACATGAGAAAATATAAAAATTTTTATTTTATTTTATTTTATTTTATTTTATTTTGTTTTATTTCTTCTCTTCTAATGATCACCAAACATACATACTTTTTAATGTATACCATCCATACTCCTTCCCTTTAAAAAGTCTATTATGCCCCTCTCTTATCCATTGATTGAGCTACTAAGTCTAAAAAAGCCTCCCATAATTTTAAACTTTTCTTTAATACTTGAGGAGACAAGTGTTGTGTGGGACGGTTGGCCACTCACTTGGTGACTTCCTTCCCATCTTTCAGCTTGACTACATCCTGTGAACCACCGAACGAACGAACCAACCAACCCACCTATAACTTTGCTTTCAAATGACGCGTTAGAAAGAAGCGTTTAATGGTTATCACCTCCCTCCCCTTGCTTTTTGACAACTGTCAAATAGCTTGTAAGTCCAAGGCACCCACCGCTCCATCACTAAAAAACATAAACAATTGCACAAACCCCCTCCTTCTCAGTAGCTTCTCTAACCCACTCCTCATAACTATTTAAAGTTCTCATCAACTTCCCTTTTTCACAACAACAGAAAGGCAATCTCACCCTCTCTCTCTCTCTCTACCTTGCAGAGCTCTTCTCAAGTTCCCTATAATGGCCTCTTTTGTTTCTACATTGCTCTTCCAAGTCCTCATGGTGGTTTCCCTCTTACAGCTCTCCAATGCTGGGAGGGGACTCACTGGATTGGTGGAGGAGCAGTCAATGCTCTTAAAATACCACAAGGGTTCTCTTCTCTCTGGCAAAATCTCTGTCAATCTCATCTGGTATGGCAATTTCAAACCTGCCCAACGTTCCATTATCTCAGATTTCATCTCTTCCCTCTCATCATCCTCACAAGCTTCATTGAAGACCCAAACCCAATCCCAACCCTCTGTTCTCACATGGTGGAAGACCACAGACAAGTACTACCACCTCAGCTCCAAGAACAAGAAGCCCTCTTCCCTCTCTCTCCAAATGGGTAATCAGATCCTTGACGAGAACTACTCATTGGGCAAATCCCTCACCAGAAACCAAATCGTGCAGCTCGCAGCTAGAGGTGATCATAGAAATGCCGTTAATGTAGTTCTGACCGCCGCAGATGTCACCGTCGAGAGCTTCTGTATGGACACATGTGGAAGCCATGGTTCCCAAGGCAAGAAATCGAAATTTGCTTACATCTGGGTTGGTAACTCGGAGACTCAATGCCCAGGTCAATGTGCTTGGCCCTTTCACCAACCCATCTATGGCCCTCAGAACCCACCATTGATCGCCCCGAATAATGATGTGGGCATGGATGGAATGGTTATCAATCTGGCTAGTCTCTTGGCTGCAACTGCTACTAACCCTTTTGGGAATGGTTTCTATCAAGGCTCCGCTGAGGCACCATTGGAGGCAGCTTCAGCTTGCCCAGGTATCTATGGCAAGGGGGCTTACCCTGGTTATGCAGGGGAGCTGTTGGAAGATTCAACTACTGGTGCTAGTTACAATGCCAATGGTGCAAATGGAAGGAAGTACCTGCTTCCAGCCCTGTTTGATCCTTCCACTTCTTCATGCTCTACTGTGATCTAAGAATTGGGAAGGAGAACCAGAAAGTTGTATATATTATGTCAGAATCATCAATTGTGATGTAATTCATTAATTCGTTTGTTCATTTATTCTATTATTCTCAGAAATTCAAGTCTTTGTTGATGACATTTATGAATTCATTTTAGGGAAAATCATGTCCCCACATTTGTACTCTGTTGAAATTACATATGGATTCAAACGTTTGAAGGAATTATGCCCCCTCCCCTTGCTATAACAGTGTTAGTATGCTGTTACTTTTAAACCTTTAAAGACTAAATTACCCTTTAATGGAAAAACAACTTAACCTTGAAAGATTATTATACATACCCTTTCTATTCCTTCTCCGATCCTTCATTTGCCTTCTCTCTCCCTACTTTCGATCAATGCTCCTTCATATCTTAACCTATCAATTGATGAAGCTTGACAACCATCTATGCTCCATCATCATTATTGTCGTTTTCGTCTTATTTCCAGAAATAGAAATAGAACAAGAACAACCTCATCGATCACCTCTCCTCTCTTCTCTCTTTTCTCTTCTCTCTAAAAAATAAGGGTGGAAAGTGTGGTATCGATGTGGCTCTCCATTCTTCTCAACTTCGTTGAAGTTAATTGAAGTTGAAGAAAACCAGAGGTAGAAGACGACGACCATAGCATAGCAAACGTAGAAGACGATCTTCACCCTTTCCCCTCTTTTGTTTTGTTTTAATCAAAGGGCATATAGGTAAATTCATCTATATGTTATGTTAGCCATCCTAATTTAATGGATACTAATGGATTGGACCTAATTGTAAAATTTTAAAAAATACAAGGAGGTGTAATTCCTTCAAATATTTGAATTCATATATAATTTTAGCAAAATACATGAAAGGGGGCGTAATTTTCTCTTAATTTCTATTATTCTCAGAAAAACAGAGTATTTGTTGATGACATTGACGAATATTGAGTTTGCTATTAAGTTGCCACCTTACTTTATTTGAACAAATAGTGATTAGTAGTTAATAGATTTCTCCCCCCTCCCTAATCTAGACCCATTCTATGAAATCTTACGATAAAAAAAAAAAAATGGTTTTGATTGAATGATTCTAACCTTTTCATGAACAAATTATTTCTAAACAATGAATTCTAGCGTTTGAAAAAAAACAATATGATGAACAAGGAAGGTAACAATCGAAAATGATAAAATTAAAGAAATGATGGTAATTCTCATTCTCTTAAAAGAATTGGAATGCATATCAAACATATCCTGAGTTTTTGACTGGATATGGACCACTCTAAACTTTATAACATATCCAATAAATTATTGGAGGTAGTTGCTTTAGCTGCCTTATTCTTTCTTCCTATATTATTATTTTCCCCCCATTTGTTTTTAGGATAGTATATATAATTCACTGAATCTTGAAACCCATATACGTGTGTATACATCTTATTATATACATAGACGCGGCTTTGAGACTATTAATTAGTTTTAAATTCCTATTCTAAGAAAGTCCAAATTAATAGATGATGACTTTGGAATTATGACTTCTACCAAAAATTAAAAAAAGACTTTGGAATTATGACTAATCAGACAATGACACGTGGCAAAGAGCTCTCAAGAACCCCAACCTCATAAGACGACCTATCCATAAGTACTCAAGCGGACCAACCCTTATGGGCGACCTGCTCATATGTCCTATGGCCGGCACCGACCAGTCAGGTTGCCATAGGGAAACGGATCCGTGACTATAGTGCTCATGGTCATTGACCAACCATTCTACCCAAAAAAATAAGTCATTGACCAACCAACCTTGCTGATCGGCCTAGGCATGCCATGATCCGATCAGACCTCATATCTATCTATCTGACCCATGGTTTTAATTATCAGTATCGTATTGATATTGGATGAAATCAATTCCTGATCTTTGATCAATTCGAATTGTTTAACCATATCGTTTAAGAGGTATAACAGTAAAGAAAATATACTATTTTTGAAAAAAAACAAGGGGGTAAAATTGATTGATACAAACCGATTCTCTCTGATATTGATTTGATACAGATCGATACCAGTACCAATACCTGGAAGTAAATCCATGATCTAACCTTAACTTGCTTAGGAATGTGATACTGAGAACGTCAACTCAGCAAATCTTATTGCCTCATGTACATGCAGGCAATCTCCTCATAGATCCACTCCGAATATGAAACATAACTGAATAAAGACATACTTTCTTAAAAGGACTCTTCTAAAGAAATTCCTACCAAGAGCAAAATACTTGCCAATATGAGTCTCCACAAAAGCCTTAGGATCAGCCTATAAATACAAGAACACGCCCCCAAGGATATAGGGGATGATATTTGTCGATATTGATCCAATATCAATCTGAATCGGATCAGATCGATGGGTATTAGTCGGTTTTGTCCCTTTTTTTTTTTTTTTTTTTTTTTTTTTTAAGTACTAATTTTTTACTATTTTACTTCTGAAATGATGTAGATAATCGATCCAGATAGGTCAAGGTCGGAGATCAGTCTTAGCCGATACCAATCCAATAAGATCGATACGAGACCGGTACTTGAAACCATGCACGCTCCTTAGGTAAGGGATGCAACTTTTGAGATATTACTGCCAGTATTATCGATCTGTTGCTAGTTAGGCTTCTCTTTTCTGCAGGTCACTGGAAGGACTTGAGACTATTAACTCGATTGGTGGTTAATCCAATAATAGGATAAATAAATTAATAAATAAATGAATTACATCATATACATACAGACAATCACTATACTCTCCCGAATGATATCTCTATGTACAACTTTCTGGTTCTTCTCCCTAATTCTTAGACAAGTGTAGAGCATGAGGATGTGGAAGGATCAAACAGAGCTGGAAGCAGGTACTTCCTTCCATTTGCACCGTTGGCATTGTAGCTAGCACCAGTAGTTGGATCCACCAACAGATCCCCTGGATAACCAGGGTAAGCCCCCTTTCCATAGATACCAGGGCAAGCTGAAGCTGCCTCCAATGGTGCCTCAGCCGGGCCTTGATAGAAACCATTCCCAAAAGGGTTAGTAGCAGTTCCAGCCAAGAGACTCGCCAGATTCATAACCATTCCATCCATGCCCACATCATTGTTTGGGGAGACCAATGGTGGGTTCTGAGGACCATAGGTGGGCTGGTGGAAGGGCCAAGCACATTGACCCGGGCACTGAGTCTCTGAGTTACCAACCCAGATGTAAGCGAACTTCGATTTCTTGCCTTGGGAACCATGGCTTCCGCATGTATCCATACAGAAGCTCTCGACGGTGACATCTGCGGCGGTCAGAACAACATTAATGGCTTTTCTATGATCGCCTCCAGCTGCGAGCTGCAAGATTTTGTTCCTAGTGAGGGACTTGCCCAATGAGTAATTCTCGTCTAGGATCTGATTACCCATTTGGAGAGAAAGGGAAGAGGCAAGCTTCTTGTTCTTGGAGCTGAGGTAGTAGTACTTGTCTGTGATCTTCCACCAAGTGAGAACAGAGGGTCTCTGTTGGGGTTGGGTCTTCAATGAAGCTTGCGAGGATGATGTGAGGGAAGAGATGAAATCTGAGATAATGGCGCGTTGGGCAGGTCTGAAATTGCCGTACCAGATGAGATTAACAGAGATTTTGCCTGAGAGAAGGGGACCGTTGTGGTATTGGAAGAGCATAGACTGCTCCTCCACTGATACAGTGAGTCTCCTCCCAGCATTGGAGAGATCTAAGAGGGAAACCACCAGGAGGACTTGGAAGAGCAATGTCGAAACAAAAGAGGCCATATTAGGGAACTTGAGAATTAAAGATGCGGGAGCTTTAGAGAATTAGAGAAAGAGCTCTCTGCAAGAGAGAGAGAGAGAGGGATGTTTGGATGTTTTGGTGGAAAGAAGGTTGAGATTGTTGTGGAGGAGAGATGTTGGTATGGGCTCTTTATATACTTTTGATAATTTTGGCCAAATGGTTATAGAGAAGGAACGGAGAAAGAGGGGTTTGTGTGTATGTAGTAGCTAGGGAGGGTTGTAGTGATGGATGCGGAGGCCTCGACTGTTTGACTGTTGACGTTATAAAAAGTAAAACGTGTTGCTACAACTTTATTTAATGGTTACAGCCTTATAAGAGCGAGGGATGAGAGAAGGATGGAAATAACTAACCACTCGACCCCTTTTCGGTGCCGAAACTAATTTCCAAGTTCCAATTCTTACAGCTAAAAAGAGCCCATTTACAACTCCCACCAGGTGTTGGAATATTTTTTTTCTTCCTTTTAGAATAAGATCATCCACTAGGTATTGGAAAATCGTTTAAGTTTGAGTTTGTGAAACTGGTGATATTTTTAAGTTCAAAAGTTTTCCTTCGCCCACTGGAAGGAAGAATCCTTAAATTTAATTTTTTTATTATTTATCATATCAGAATCATTAAATTTTGGACATATGAGCTCATCTGTTAAATCATATAATACATTCATATAATGCATTTTAATTAAATAATTATATAATAAAATAAATAAATAAAATACACGATTAACATTTAAACATATCCAAACGAATACAACTCACTAATGGAAATAAAATGCCACCTTTGGCATTGGCATTGGCATTGGCATTGGCATTAGCAGGAGAAACACAACACAAAAACCAATCATCAATAAAACCAAAGAACCGAGGTTTATCCATATGACGGTCCATGCCATTTCTTGTAAATTAGAAGGGAGATTGACATTGAAATTAGATAAATCCAACTTTAATGCCTCTTTCACCAACGAGTACAATTGGATTGCTTTCCTTAAAGCTGTGGAAAAATTTTCACCCAATAGATGAAAGGAATGGAAAAATCGCAAATCAATCTTGAGCGAAAAACTAAGGGATTTGATTAAGCTAGATGCACAACACAACTGGTACAAAATTCGTTTTAATCCAAAGTTTTTTCACACCCCATCTGAGCGAAGTACACTCCACAAATAAATGCCAAAAACACTGCCTTTAAATTCTTCTGAATCCCAAGGAATTCATAAAATGATAGAATCACTAAAACCATCTGATCTCTAAAAATTCCCTTGCACTAGCTCTTCCTAGGTTACCCAGAGAACATATATCAAAATTGAGTTTCACCCACCTTGACGCAAGCAAACAACAAAAATTTTCAAGCGTAGCCAGAGGACAAGCGGGAACAAATATTCAACACCAATTTTCTAGAATAGGTGAGGTCGAACACTAAAGTAATTGTACCTTTCAAACATGACTAAATATCCTTCAAATCATGTAAAATCATATTGAAAATCTGATTTGCTGACCTTTTTTTTTTTTTTTTTTTGCTAACGACGTGTATTCAAGCCTTCGGCTTGACCAATTCCACTGGCTTATACTGACCTCACAACCACATGAATCAGGTAATGCTAAGGTTAAATGAGAACGATTCAACTTTGAATGAAAGTAGTGAAGAACACTAAGTACCCCCATATGAGTGACCCCAAAGAGGTAAGATAAGTTGAACTCAGAACTACACGTTTCTTGAGGTGAAAATTCCTACTCACCCCTTCATACCATATGGTTACTTTCAAACTAAATACTATGAGGAATCAAGACAAACCCTTCCAACCATGCCTCTTTCAGAGAAGTGAAAGCACTTTTTCGGTTCCACCACTGAAGCAATTCGCTCCACACCAAAAATAGATCAAAATGATCCAAAAAATTCGACCATATGACACGACCAAATGGGCATTCCAGGATCAAGTGAGAGGACTTCCAACAACATGTACACAATCCACATCTCGATTCCAGATACCCATACTACAAATAAAGTCATCATCAGTGGAAGCTTTCCATGCAGAAACCACCAACCAAACAAAGAGTGACGTATAGGAAATCACCATTGATGATTGTCAACATAGTCTGAAAGAAGAGAGTCAGCAGGATTAAATATATTAGGATCTATACTTAGATGTCTTAGCCACGAAAATTTCCCCCAACCTGATGTCTTTCTAAAGTCTGATTTTTCTTCCATTAACAACAACCCATCTTTCTTGAGAGGAAATGAAACTCCAAACCTTGTGGATTGCTGGACAAACTGAAGAAAAACTTTATGTTTGCTTCAAAAAACCATAACTCTAGGAATCTGCATGTAAAAAAAAAAAAAAAAAAAGGAACTAATTTCAGAATTATCATGTTTTCTCTTTCACGCCAACTTATAAAGCAAAGCTTTATTCATATCTTGCAACTTCTGAATCCCAAAACCCCCTTAAAACTTCAGCTTACAAACATCCTTCCATTCAACAATGGAAGCTTTAATCTTATGTACATTATTCTGTAGGATTAAAATCTCTTGCGAGATATAAACCTTAGACCCATGGATCACCGTAGATAGATTAAGAACACTAAGAACAATGTGATAGAAACTATAACCAATAAAAGCGTACCTTGTTTGGGATCCATAGTAAAACAAAATACAGTGGAAAACTTTCTAATCCATGTAGCAAGGTGCTTCTCCTCTATTCTCTTATGATCACTGGTTAGATGAGAAAATTAAACATATAAGGGAGGAAACCACAAGAAACCCAGTTGCACTACAAAAAAAGGGGTCAATAGGGACAGATTTAGTGGCCATTTTTTGTATCCGCCACTAAAGAGATAGCAATAGGGGCGGTTTAATGCATCCACCACTAAAGGTTAAGTAATAGGGACGGTTTAATTTATTTGCCCCTAAAGATTGGAAAAAAATCGTCTGTAATTCCGATCTCGTACAATTCCATGAAATACCACCTTCAGGGGGTGACACGTGTATTGATACCAATGCAATAGTCCAGATCTGATTTAAATGCCTTTTGACTGATTTAATGTTTTATTAGTTGTACCAGATCTGGACCATTATATTGGTATCAATACACGTGTCACCGCCTGAAGGTGGTATTGCACGGAATTGTACGAGATCGGAATTACAGACGATTTCAACCCCTAAAGATCGGGTAATAGGGGCGGTTGTATTTATTCACCCCTAAAGGTCGGGTAATAGGGACGATAAATTATGTCACTCACAACAGATCTCGTTTTTATATTAAAATATGACAAAATGGTCGCGGTACGTGTAGAAAAATAGGAATACAGAACGTTCGGAGCTCGGTGAATGTTCACGTAAGTGATATGATTGACACATGTTAAATATGTTAATCCTGCTAACAGAGTTGTAAACGGTTACAACTCTATTTAATATTATTAATATTTAAATAAATAAATAATAAAATCCCAATATAAGTGGACTCCTCCTTTTATTCCGCTTAGAAATCTCGATCCTCTCTTTCTCTCTCTCCTTGCTTCTTCTTCAAGGTTGTTCCTTCTTTCTTCTTCCTTTTTCACCGCTCTCCAGTCTAGTTGAAATTTTATTTACCAATTTCAGTGAAGATTTGCATCCATGGTAAATTCTCATAGGTTAATAATATCTACCCAATAAGTAATAATAAAATCCTTGATATTCAACAGCTTTGTTTACTTTATAAATTCAAATTTGTCTTTTGCCATATATGTAAGTTTTACTGTCCAAATCCTTTCCCTGATGATTAATATGTAAACATGATTTTTGGATATGTGTGACCAAGTCTCTCATATGTTCAGTGCCTGAAAATAGTTATGTTGATTTTTTTCTTATCTCATCCTATTTTGAGAGAGAGAGAGAGAGAGAGAGAGAGAGATGATGATGATGATGATGGCGGCTGTAGAAAGAAGGAACAACGTTGAAGAAAAAGCAAGGAGAGAGAGAGAGAGAGAGAGAGAGAGAGAGAGAGAGAGAGAGAGAGAGAGAATTGAGATTTTCTAACAAAATCTAAGGAGGAGTCCGCTTATATTGGACTTTTATTATTTATTTATATAAAAAAATATTAGACAAGTTAAGTAACCACATCCGTCATCTCTCCACCCTAAAAACTAGGAATCAGTTATAATATAAAAAACTAATAGATGGTTTAGATTAATCTAAACTTAAATGGAC
>NC_056559.1:20333867-20349446 GCF_013358625.1 Macadamia integrifolia
TTCCCGCTATTTCTCTTGACTCGCGCTTCTTTCAATCCCGCTCTCCTCTCCTTCTACTGCGAAACCCTGACCCCCTATCTTCACCTTCTCCTCTTTTGTGCTCCACTCCAGCCAGAAAATCGTTTCAGAAATATAGAGAAAGCAAAAAGTGCAATGGGAATGTGATCAGAGAGAGATGGAGGTCAACTGTGGAAGAGTTCAAGCAGGGTAACCAAGGAAGCGTCGGTGAGTCGAACTGCTAAGAAGACGATAGAAGGAGTAAAAGAAGTAGTGGTGGGTTCCACGGATGGTGAATCCACAAAGCAGAAATACAAGGAGAATGTGGATAAGGGGGTTTTCCTTCATAAGGGGCAGAATACAAAACCACATGTTTTCTTCCTTCTTACTTTCTTCTTGTTCTTTTTTACCATTTTTTTTTCTAGATATTCTACCCTGTTCTACCATTAGCACTGGCGCAACCAAAGAGAGTTCGATATCTCTCAAATCTCCTTCTTTCGATCCCAAACTCTGGGGTATTAGGATCTTAGCCTTAACAAGGGGGTTTTCCTTCAAATCGATCTGTACCCTTTCAATCGAAGGTAACAATCGACTCTGTACCTGTACTTTGCATTTTGATTTACTATACATAGGAGAGTTTGATTCTAACCCAATAGAAGTCGGAACAAAAAACCCTTTATTTATTTCTTCCCACTTCATTTCCAACTTTAAAATCACTGAATTTTACTTACATATTCTATGACTTCAATTTTACTTCTGCACTTTATATTCTATGGCTTCATTTTTCTTCTGCAGATATTGACCCCATATATGGGGAATGTGAAGTCAATGAATCCCACTCTTTTTGTAATAATTGTGGAAATCAGCATTAACCATTATCGTATATATAAGGGCAATGCATTTATATGCTCTTGAATATGTAAAGATTTTATTCTACAGTTGACCGAATGTATGTTTTCCACTTTCCACTTCATTAAGTGTTCCATTTCCCTTTCCATCACTGTTTAGTTTGTCTCAAAACCTTTCCATCACCGTTTTGAAGTATTCTTGATCCAACATATTTTGGTGGTAACTCGAATGGGAAGTTTTCTGAGATCAGTGATGGGTTCCGGGCTTAGGCCCCGGCAGTATGGTTCTACCGGATCGACTGCGAACTAATGGGTCGACCCGTGACTTGGATTATATACAATGTACTATTGTCTTGTTGAAAATTCATTGTATTTTGGGGGTTTAACGAGCTAGGGTTTCAGGATGAGTTTTCTCGCCACTGCTTGGGTGTAATCTCTCTTCTGCATAGTGAAACAGTTTCTTCTTCGCCCGAGGAAGTAGCACACCACACTAGTGTGTGAGCCTCGTTAAATCTCTGTGTCGTGTGGATCTATTGTCTCTTTATTTTCGTATTTCTTGGTGTTTGATCTAACAATCACACCTGTTGAATACATCATATTTGTTGAAACTATTGTTTGCTAATGCAAATTTCTATTTGATTTATTGTGTACATAGATATCAACTAGTTATTCAAGCTGATATGTTTTTGGAGGAAACATACATAAAATGGATCTCTAGGAAATTGTTATCATTTCTTTTCTCTAAAAGTCTTTTGCAATGTATCCAATTTTTCCTTTACTCATGGAACTTTTTTTTGGGTTAGGTACTTGATGAGGGTATTTCTTCCCAACCACGGCATGGGCAAGGACCGGTCCTGACCAATGCTGCACCTCAGCCCTCCAACAGGCCGTGCTTCTACCTCGGTATCTCATCAGGCCATGCTGCCACCTCGGCCCTCCATTAGGCCGTGCTGCCACCTCGGCCCTCCATCAGGCCGTGCTACCAGACACCTCGGCTCTACCAACTTGTCACCTCGGCTCGGCACAGTCAAGTAAGGCACCCAGAAACGTGCTCTCGTCCACTCTTACATTCAAGGAACGTAATCATTGATCACGGGGGCAGGACTCTATCCACTACACGTCATCAGAGTTGTCCACCCCTCTTACGACTTGCACCTTCGAGATCAATGGGGAATATTCCCTAGAACCCAGAATATTCCCAGAATCACAGAGCTACACTCTTCCTCCATCAGCAGCCTATAAATACCAAGGTAAGCCTCCATCATAGGGGATCGATCACTCACTTCTTCCTTTACTGGAAAAGCTCTCTTAAGCATCTGCTATGGAAAGATCTGACTTAGGCATCGAAAAGTTCCTCGTCGGGTCAACCCGACTCTCCCCTGTCATCCCTTCTGTGCAGGTCGACTGGAGCACCAGGAATTGCAGGGAAGGTCATCCGGTCAATTTTTAACGCATCAGTACTCATGAAACTAAAATGTACAATAATGATTGATTCTTTCCATTACTCTAGATTTGGTTAATATCCATTATATACTTTATTGATAAATAATTAATCTCCTTGGTTGTGTTGCAATGTATCCTATTAGTCTCTTCTATTTTAACTACTCATGGACCTATGCATGTGCTCCACTCAACCTGTCACATCCCGTTTACACAGAACCGGTCCAGTGACCGGGTTAACACCGGTTAACCCAAACCTGCCAGGATCATCTGATATAGTATCCCACCACAGCACACATACAACTAAGAAAGTGTTCAACAGTTCAGCGGAAGACTTGGTTTACCTGTAAATATTTCCATTATACTTGATACCAAAATTGTAATTACATAGTTAAGTACATGTGGGCCCGCAGGCATGATATTTACATAAAAAGAATACAATTTACATATCAAGTATACAAAAGGAATCATAAAAAATCAGAGAGTCAGCTCAGCTTGGTATTAGATGTAAGGCTCAGCTCGGTATCAAAAGGTAGAGCTCAGCCCGGTATCAGAAGGTAGAGCTCAGCTCGGTATCAAAACAAGGCTCAGCTCGGTATCAGGAGGTAGAGCTCAGCTCGGCATCAAAACTGCGGTCCAGCAGCACAGCTCTCGCACGAGCAATCCGTGCCGTGCTCTAATTCCTCAGGGACCCACCAATCCTCCTCAGGGAACTCAACTATGGGGCCCGCCCCGTGCTCATCAGGTTGATGATCTGTAAAATCATCTAAAAGAGGTGCACACGTGGGATGAGCTCACTAGCTCAGTAAGTGAAAATAAAGACCACACAACAGTCCACACAACAAATCACAACCATATGCACTATATGCTATGCAATTCATTTTTAATCACATCCACCTAAACAACATTACTAAGTCTTTGGTTTAGTGCTACTACAACCACAGTGCGCGTATATTCTGGGTACGAGCCACGAACTCTGTCCAGCGATACGCCCATAGGGCTGTCGGAGAAGGCCCACCGTGAGTACTTAAAAAAATAAAACATGCCAACCACCAGCTCTCAACATAAAGTAAATGACAGAAATTAAAGGTGCTGACTCCAACAATTTAAAAGCAGTACGATTGGCCCTCTTGAATATACCACCGGGGTTACCGACTGTCCTAATGACCAGCTGGACGTATGTCTAACAGCCACAGTGACCCGACAACCGCGATCACTCTTCCCCCCAAATGGTAACCCAACACCTTAACCCCTGTTGGGAAGGGTCGTAGCACGGGAAGATGATAATCCTAAACCGCATGCTCCTATATGATAATAGTACGATTGCATAGTGCCACCGCGTCCCATACCACGGGCCACCAATGCACTCGTTTTCAAGCCGACTACGGCATCTAGTCTATTAATGCATCATGCACAATGATGTCAACATTCATCACATAAGCATATCATCACTTGGCATTTAAAAAATAAACACAGCACCCATGGCATAACAATGTGAGGATGACTAATCTACATAGAATTTTCATGATGACATGGCTAGTCTAGATACAATTAAATGGATGCCAAATAAGCCTTGAAACAAGGCCAAACATCCTCTCCCCACTTACCTGTAGTGTACAAGGACTCACGCTCGGTACAGGTGAGATCCGGTGCGAGAAACGTAAGATTTGGTGAACCTATCATAAGTGACCGGGGTTAGTATTTCACCATCTTGAAATCAAAATTAACACGATCCAATGATAAAATCATGTTTAGAATCCTAAAAGAAAGTCGCTCATCCGTTTTGGGTCCGTTCGGACGTAAAAATCACGTTGGGAGCCTCTCGGGTGGGTCGGACAGCCCACCTGTCATGACCCACCAGTCAGACCCACCAGTCATGACCGGCGGGCAGGTCGGCTCGTCGGTTGGCCCGTCGATTGGCCCATCGGTTGGCCCTGCTGGTTGGGCCTGAGGGTCCTGCCAAGACCAGCGGGCAGGGTGGCCCACCGATCGGCCGGTCGGTTGGCCCCGAGGGTCTGCCCTCTTAGGCTGGTGCCCTCAGGTGGGCCATTTGGCCCACTGGTTTGGCCCACCGGTCTTGGCGGGAAAGTGCCATTTTTCCCCAAACTTCCCCCAACCTTTGGGGAATCAAATGAGACTTTTTCAAACCCATTCTTCACACATTCAAGGCCTCATAAGATGGTTCTAATCTAGATCTAGGTTAGATTTAAGGAATGGAAAACCATCTTACCTTCTTTGCTCAAGAACTCTTTCAAAACCCCCAAAATCACTTCAAATCACCAATGCTCTTGCAACCGTGGAAACGCTTCTTCAAATCCTTCAAAATCAACACATAAACCATCTATTAAACCTTAGATTCATCATCTCAAGGGGAATCTACAAGACCTCAAGAAACTCTACCCAAATCAAGGGTTTTACTTGGGTATGGTGAAAGTTTAAAGAAGCTAGCCTTTGCTCACCTCTAAACGTAGATCTCGCATTGGAGATCACTCTTCCAGCGTCGGAATGGGAAGATCAAGCCTCGACGCCGCTGAAATCCATCTCTTCTTCCTCTTCCTTCTCTTTTCCTCTTCTTTCCCTTCCTTTCTCTCTCCTCTTTACTCTTCTCACCAAACGTCCTAGTGTCATAAATGAGAAAATGGAAACTCATAAATGCTATTTATACTTTCTAAAATAACTAAGTAATCACATGGGTGGGTCACTCAGGTGGGTGGATGCGCCCACCTGTGACCGCCCACCTGAGGGCCAAAACTTTGCCAACAAGTGGGATTTTGACAGAATTCGGCCCTTAGCACGAATCTCACCCTTAGCATAAGATGTAATATACGTATGCGCCCTAAGATACGGCTATATACCTGCTTTATCCGTACATGGCCTTATGATATGTGCATGTACACGGCTTGGGTACACCCGTCTCCTCTGGCACTGGCTCGGACTTGTCTAGCCAGCCGGTGTTTAAGGTCACCCTTGCCATCATGGTCCATAAGGAACCTGCCTTAACTCTCTCCGGTTCGGGTCCTGCATGGTTAAACCGGGTCAACTGTATAATCAGACCGGGTTTAAAAAGTAGGGTATTACACAACTTGCTTATTATCCAAGTCTAGTTACCTCTGTATGTGTTTCACTCAAAATTGACATAGCAGTATGGAATACTCTCATACTGTACCATCTGAGTGCTTCTTAAATTAACTTCTTAAACTAGATAAATAATGAATGTACACAACTAGTAGGGCTCTGAATGGAGTTGAATGTCAAAACATAGTTTGTGTATCTGACCCCTGTGATATGTATGTTAACAGTGTAGTGGGATGTGTCTAGTTATTGATGCAATTGATGCATGTTCTAATACATACTTTGTGCATTAGGGAGTGAGATGAATATAGTGAACAGATGTTTCGCTTGGTGGAATCCATATTTAGATGATTCCATGAGAGAAGTTGTGGAAAGAAATATCTATGTTCTGTTCAATTCTGATCCTCCTTGTAAATATCCTTCTTTTCCTCTCTCTCTGTCTCTCTCTTATTGCACTACACTTTCTCTTTCCTTCTAATCTCTCCTATTTTCTCTCTCGGACAGCTCTTGCAAGAGGATGTACGCGCACATGTGAGGGAGTCGAGGGACAGTCACACTTCTTCTCCTATGTTTTTTTAGAAACTCCAACTCATTAGAAGGGGCTGTCCACGAATGTAAATGTATTCCAAATATCCTTAGAATTATCATTTTTATTGGAACCTCTTCTTTTCTTTGTAGGTGAAATGTATTGTAATTTAGCTTTGTGCTGTCAAGCTTCTATTTTCATTTGTTTTTCTATTTGTAGGTGAAATGTAATTATTATTACCAAGCTTGATCAACCATAATCAGCTCATTTTAATTAAATAAGCATATGATTTTGAACTGCAGGACAAGCCCAAGACTAGATGTTTATCAGGGAATTAAAGGGAGTGAAAGAAAGAAATAACAGAGAACAGATACATTAGATAAAAATCAGAAATCATGTTGAACTCTTGAACATTATGATAAATGAATATAATTACAAATAGAAAAAGAAGTAGAAGAAGAAAGATAGATTCTGAAGTAGATTCATGTGGGATTATTGTCTATGTAAACTAGACTCTTGCTTCTTACTACCTCTTATCCTTAATATCAAATTGGAAAGTTCCTTATTTTCTTTGACTCATTTTTTCTATTGGTTGACGATGAAATCTTAAACTCTGCTATATTGTTCAGGTTGACATAATTGTGGTGAGTTGCTACTCTTCTAAGGACTTATGACGTAAAAAATGAGGGCATCATCTGAGTAAGAGAGAAGAAAGAGACCCACAACCTTTACAGTGATTTGCAATTGACATGTTAGGAAAAATGCATGTCTTTGCTTTGACATTGTATATAGTTGAGTTGTTGAACAATATGTTGAAAGGATTCATAATTTCCTCTGTTGTCTTATTTCTTGTTTATTCATTTTTGAATTTTAGTTGGGTGGGGGGCTATGATGGAATGTGTTGTCTAAATTTGCATAAAGGGGTTTATTGAAATGTATGTGGAACATATTTAGTGACGGTTATCCAGGAGTTTAAAAAACCACCCCTAAAGGCAATAGGGGCAGTATATATGGCTTTAGTGACGGGAAAAAACCGTTGCTAAAGACCATTTTTTTGTAGTGGTCTCTTTCTTCTTCTCTGTCTCTCTCCAGAATATACGTTGTGAATAAGATTATGGTTAGAGGAGGGACCTAGCTCTCTATTTATAAAGTTTCCCAATGGATTCACTCATCACAAGTCTAATGGTTAACTAAAGTTCACACTAGTGAGTTCATATTAAACTAATTAAAGCTCGTATGTCTCACTTAATTAGACTAAATAACTAGTAAGGTTTTATTAAAGCACAAAAAATCCAATTAATATAAGTCCACATAGAAATATTCTAACATACTCTTCCAAAAGAAATACCATACCCATTACTCCATTCGTTTTACCATAGATGACGACTATCATTATATAGGAAAAAAAAAAGGATAGGAATGTTAATCATCAATCGCAAAAGGTCCACCCTCCCTACTATTGATAAAGCTTACCCTTCCATCTAACCATATGGGCTTTAAACTTTTCAAGCATCGGAAGCAACAACTCCTTCCTAACCCTTTTCTTGAAACTAATATATTTTCATTTAAATATATTGTATAACATATGAATTTATATACAAAACTAATAGAAATATCATTGAAATTTGATATACCAAAGCTAATACATATACAAATATGAGCATACAATATAAGCATAAGAAAATTTTAAATTTAGTGCATACTCATTTGACCAGGATTGTTTTAAAATTTATGGAGACCTTGAAATTAGAAATTTGACATTGTTTCTTGAAAGATAGACTGCTTTCGAAGAGGAATGTTTAATTATATTGTATACGCTCAAGCTTCCACCTCACATGAAGACACATGATGTTTTCAATATTCGGCATTTGACACCCTATATGGGTGACATAAACGATGATAACGATGATTTAAATCCAGAGACGAAAACTTTCTCACAAGGGGGAATGATGCAGGCTTGATCGGTTCACATAGCCGAAATATTTGAAGACCAATGCTCCCACCTTAAGGTGCTACGAATGTCCAATTGTGTCAAAGCCTATAAGGGTTGCTGAAGAGCTAGTCCTACACCATCGGACCAAGGTAGAACTAGCCAGTGAGGCCAGCCTAGCCTAGTTTAGTCTAGCTTCTGCAAGAACTTCTTCAATTGGTGATAAAAATTTAAGGTGAAGCCCGGGGTTGGGTTGGGTTGGGTTGGGTTGGGTTGGGTTGGGTTGGGGGGGGGGGGAAAGCATCTTTATATGATGGGAAGGGTGGAGTTGGTAAAGTTTGTGGTCACAGATATTCTCTTCACAATTTCTCAATTTACTTATGGCCTTCATCACTGATCACTTTTATGGGGAGGGAATGAAGAATTTTATGTTCAGACCAAAAGGCAAAAGTGGTTTAGATATTTGTAAACTTAGGGATGTTAATCTTGCACTGCTTGCTAAGATGTGTTGGATTATTAAGATGGAAGACTTGATTTATGCATCTTTTATGAGAGATCGGTTTTTTTTTTACCAGCAATGGAGATTTCAGGTTAGGATATTTCTCTTCTTCTATTTGGGTTGGAATAAAAAAGGCCTGGTCCTTTGTTTCTGCAATGAACGTTGTATTGCGGGCAACGATGACAATATCAAATTCTATAAAGATATCTGATTGGGAGCTTCTTCAATTGGTGAGCTGATTTCAAAAGATAGAACACCACTACAGAGTACCAAGGCCACGGAAGGCCACGGGACATCAAATGGGTATGGAATGGTTCACCTTCTATAGCAGAGTTGATTTGCTTGTAGTTTTAGTTGTCAAACATGTACTATCAAATCCTTTGTTTTCAATCATTTTTCAATGTTTACAATATGGTAAGCTCTGTATACCAACCAGTATACCATGATATGGCTTAAAATTTGACAAATGAATAAAGGAGAGAAATGTTTACACTGTTTTCCAAATTCATATGCAAAATTATTAATATCTATAAACCAACTATCACAATTGACTAAACAAAATAATTGTCTCCATTCAATTTTATGATTTTTAATCTCTACTCTTCTTTGTTTATGGTATCATATTTTTCCTTCCAACATTAAAAGAATTTTTTAGAAACAATTTGTTCATCGAAAGGTTAAGATTATCCAATTACAACCGATTTTTAATCCCCAAAAGTTCATAAAACAGGTGTATATATTAGAAAGAAAAAAAAAATTCTATAAACTACTGATCAACCTTGGTTTCATATAGAGTATAGTAATAACTTGCTACCATTCTCATTATTCATCGATGTCACCAGCAAAGACTCTGTTTATCCAAAAAATAATAGAATGAATAAATTAATGAATCAACGAATTACATCACACATAAATCTAAAAACCTATAACCATACTTGCTTGTATGATATCTATATACAACTTTCTGGTTCTTCTCCCTAATTCTTAGACAAGTGTAGAGCATGAGGATGTGGAAGGATCAAACAGAGCTGGAAGCAAGTACTTCCTTCCATTTGCACCGTTGGCATTGTAGCTAGCACCAGTAGTTGGATCCACCAACAGATCCCCTGGATAACCAGGGTAAGCCCCCTTTCCATAGATACCAGGGCAAGCTGAAGCTGCCTCCAATGGTGCCTCAGCCGGGCCTTGATAGAAACCATTCTCAAAAGGGTTAGTAGCAGTTCCAGCCAAGAGACTAGCCAGATTCATAACCATTCCATCCATGCCCACATCATTGTTTGGGGAGACCAATGGTGGGTTCTGAGGACCATAGGTGGGCTGGTGGAAGGGCCAAGCACATTGACTCGGGCACTGAGTCTCTGAGTTACCAACCCAGATGTAAGCGAACTTCGATTTCTTGCCTTGGGAACCATGGCTTCCGCATGTATCCATACAGAAGCTCTCGACGGTGACATCTGCGGCTGTCAGAACTGAAAGAAAATAAATACGGAACGATTCATGAAGATCGATAAGCATTCACGACAAACACTACAAAAACAAGTTTTAGGCATATTTGAATCAATGACTGAAGAATAAGAACTCCTCAATGTCTTCTTGTATGCTCCTCGTACAACATGATCAATGTTGGCCTGGTCTACCCTCTTTCCCTTTTGCTTTTGATCGTTAGCCTCACTTAATGGGTCAGTGATAACTATATATAGGGGTGAGGGTAGGGACCAACCTTGCAATAAAATTAGGGTTTCCTCCCCATTAAGGAAACAATACCTTAGGTCCACACATAGTAATAAATATTTCATAACATTAAGGTGTGCTAATAGAATCTAATATCTCCATAGAGATCACTTACCAATAATATTAGATTCTTTCTACTTACTCCATCTTTAGTCAACACCACTAAACCGATTTTGGAAACAAATCTTTGACTATGTTAGCCCACATAATAGGAAATCTTACAATCTCCCACTTGAGCAGCATATGTCACAAGTTTTAGATTTTAAAATTTATTTAAAATGACTCTTCGATTTAGATAAACTGAATGTGGCCACAAACAAAAATAGTGTCGAATGGAGTGCACCTTAAACCAAATGCCTTGGTCCGAATGAGAATTACAAACACCCAACCGTATTGATCATCACATCTAAAGCGATATGAGACAACACACGTCAAAGTGCTCATAACATCACTGACTTGGGCTGAGCAGTATAAAAGTGTGGTATGGAAATCATATGCAATAGTGATTATCATGTCTATTTCCAAATTGGTCCTGGTTCAAAAACCAAATGAGCCCTATGAGACAGATACCGAAGGTTTCATTAACGACAAGCGTCTCCCAAAAGCTTAAGCTTCAATCAAAGAAGCTCATTGGGATTGGGTCCTGATGTCCCACAATACTAGCACTAAGCCTCAATCAAACGAGGCTTTGCTAGCGACTGGATGTGTGTGTATTGACTGGAACCTCAGATACCAAATGAGGTAAATACACCACATATAACCTCAATTTTCTGTAGGAGGTAAATAAATTAGTGTATACACATAAACAAATGGTCATAATAAAAATGCATATATATTCTTGAGAAGAATAATAATGCATCATATGTATAAACTAAAACTTAAAGTCAAATGCGAATATATTGAGCAAAACTCCCACTAATAAAATACATCAAAAGAACTAACAAGTCCCATATTAGTGATAAGCTCTTGAAAGACTTTTGGAGTCAAGCCCTTAGTAAGATGATCTG
This sequence comes from Macadamia integrifolia, assembly GCF_013358625.1. Classification (NCBI taxonomy): domain Eukaryota; kingdom Viridiplantae; phylum Streptophyta; class Magnoliopsida; order Proteales; family Proteaceae; genus Macadamia; species Macadamia integrifolia. Next base: position 20,344,918 of record NC_056559.1, read on the forward strand.
CAATCATGTTTTCTGTAGCAATATGTTCCATTGTAATCTGTGACTCTTGAACTTTCTCTCTGACAAAAAATTACTTAATGTTAATGTGTTTAGAGCCTAAAGTACTTTTACGGTTATGAGAGAAACAAACCGCAGTGGAGTTGTCACAGAACATCCTCAATGGTTTAGATATAGAGTCAACAATTTGTAATAATATAGTTCTACAGAAATTTATGATTCATGAGTTTACTCCCACTGATCTTTAGATAGACCTATTCGATTCCTCCCATTTTCATAAAGAACCTTAGCTTGAACATAATTAACAACCACTGGCTTAGGAGGCACATCAATTCAAGATTAAAATTTATTATCATAATAGCCAAAGAAATATTAAAGGATTAGTTCCATTCCTTAAAATTTGAACCATTCAAACTTTTTTAACAGAAAATAGCTAAGAATTCAAAGCTGACAAATATAATCATACATATTTACCAAAATATACAATATACAAGAACAAAAGACATATTAAACTTTCTAACAATATAATTAAATCTGACTAATTGGGCTATTAATCAGATTTATCCCAGTATTGTTTTCAATAACTATAGGAAAACAGAAACTGAGGAAAGATCCGACGTTATCGGGGTCACACCTGTGGTGGCAAGATCGCCCAACACGTAGTGGAATCTTTCACATGTAAAGCGAGACGCTCAAAACAACACCACTTTGAAGATTCCGTCACCTGTGGTGGTAAGACAAGAACCTCCAAAGCTATCAAGCCCAAAATGTCACCCTCACACTATCAAGCGAAATCGACCAAATGAAGACTCACCTGTGGTGGTAAGAGCACATCATTCACCATATGGTCTCCTTGATTGCAACCCATCCTGAATAGTCAATAGTAATTTTACAATCTTAGTAACTAGCCCACTAAGTGGAAACATAATCACTGAAATTATGAAAACCTATAGACTTGGATTGCTACCAAATGCCCGTGGGTTTAGATTTTGGATGCAAACAATAAGATGAGCTATTTCAGTATTTAATTGATAAAATATTCAACATAAGCCCACAAAAGTAATCAATTATAAACCTTAATAATCAATATGGTAATACCATAATTTAACAGTTATCAAAGTGAATACATTCTTAGTATGACAGTTTTGTACTTCCAGCCATTACAATAAATAAATAAAAATCTAAATATGTATTTTCTATAATGACAACATGTTAAATATGAAATTTCATAATATTTATTCATGATAACAAAAAACACATGAAATATGTTACTTTATCCATAATTCATTAGATATACAAAGTTGTATACAAATATGAACTTTCAACCCAAATGACTTTAATATCCAACAAAAATATTAGTTCATAAACTTTAAAGTCAATCATAATAAACTCCATTATTTCTTTAAGTCAAAAGAAAATTATTTAGCTAATAGGGCACATGAATCGAATAACTTATAGGCTAAAAACAACAATAGGCCTTTAATAAATAAAGGTAATGTTGGCTTAGATCCATGATAAGTATAAACAACTTCATAGGCTTTATACCAACAAGCCACTAAAACTTCAATGAGTTCATTGAAATCATTAAAATATAATATATCTCTTTTATCTCGATGAATTTTCAATAAAATTGAACTTTATCATAAGTACAAATATGACATATAAATTCGAAGAAATATTACTTAAACAATGCACTTGTGATATTTTGAATCATAAATAGGTGTCAAAACTCATAATTATGTGTCTTGTGACGAAACCTGATGTCACGGATGATAAATATAATATCGAAGAAAATATCAAAATACCCCAGATTGACTTAAAATTCATGAAACGATAAGTGTAGTATACATAATAAAACATGTATAATACATCTATCACCCTCAATAGGATAATAATTTATTCTCCCACTAATATAAGAGAGTGAAAACCAGATGACCCATTAAAAATATCAGTTATATGAGTCAAAATCAGTTCATAGTCTAACTGGACCTAACTTTTAGCTTGAACAAACATGATCAAAATAGTCAACAACATAAATAGATTACATAAATCATTTTAATAAACTAAAATGAAATGATTTTTGATTTCACTTGCATAAACTGTTTATGGTCTATCCAATCAGTAGATTTCAAAACTGATTTTCATTGAAACTATGCTGAAAATAGTTAATAAATCATCAACATGTAGAAGCAACGTAGGATGATCTTGTGTCATAACATCTAAAATGTGAGTATAGATATCATCACTAATATTAATCTTTAAGATGTCAATTCTAGCTATAAGAATCTTCACAAAAAATCGATTTAAATAGACTACACCAATAAGAAAGTTTAACTTGGTAAGATTCATTTGCATTCACTGTAATGACTATATCACTCAAGAGTTATAGCTGAAACTATATCCTTATCCTTTAAGACAGGAATACACTGGTCCTCTCATTTTCTTGTATTAACTGTGAAAAGAACAATAACTTTTGAGATCCCCTTACCTTTGGGATCAGAATCCTTAGGTTACTGTTATTTTTCTTTAACTTTGGTGACATCATCTTTAGACAAATGTCATCTACTATGCTGCCCTAGGGAAAACCATAAAAGAACAAGATACGTCACTTTGGTGGAATCCACATCACCCTTTCATGGTTCCCTAGAAATGTGTTTTGCAGCTAAACATGTGCGAAAGTTTACACCCAACTTAACCAATATATTTATTCATCATAGAGTATTCTAAATATGACATGCAAACATAAAAGACCATTAATTTTCTGCTTATGTCATTCATAAATGACCTTTTTTAATATCATAATAATGATAAACCAATGCGAAAAAAAATACGCATAAATAGAAATGCAATTCTAAAGTCACTATAGAACAAAGACAAACACTATAGATGTTCCAAAACAATTATGGAACACAAAATCTGGGTCTTATTTTCTTGTTTTAAATTCAACCCAGTATATTGAACATACATCCACTGGTCGAACTATAGACAACATTTCAGAATATATAATTACATACTCCCACTAGTTTGACCAGTTAAGTAATTATCCACAACATCCCAAGGACATGATAAAGTGATATCATGAAAACCAATGGTATTTTATTATTCACAAGGCCTTGGGACTCTCAAAATAATTGTTTTAAATCTAAAAAAAAAAACCTCATTAGACATTATGTGAAAATTGATCATTACCATATAAGACAATTTCAAACGATAAAATTCTTCACAATATCAAAAAACATAGTTAATTTTTAACACATTAATCAATGACCAATTGGTTCTATGACTAAATACAAAAATAATCGATTTTTTTTTTAAATAAATACTTTCCCGATTAACATCGGTCAATGTTGATGACTTTTCCCCGTGGGTGATGACCCATTGGAAAACCCAAATGGTTCAATTTTCGAGGTCAGTATGTTAGATATCTGAATTGACCAACCTAATAGGTTCAATCATGGTACAATTTTGGTAGAACCGATTCATCTTGATTTTGGGTTGGTTTAGGATTTAATCACTTTAAAGGGACTTGATCAAGACATTGAATTTTATTACTATTATTATTTTACCTATGACACAATACCAATGCCAAGTCCCAAACGATCAAGTGTAGGATCGATCTCAACCGATGTTGATTCGGATCATTGGATCTAATCAAACAATGCTTGAACCATACCTGTTCAACATTATAGTGGTCTACAATCTAATTTGGTTTACCAAACTGGATTTAATTTGGTTCAATTCAGCCTATTTCAAATTAGGCCCATAAGCTTCAACCTATTACACTTAAATAAATATGGGCAACCCAAAACAAACTTTCAAACACCCATAGGCTCAGCCCATTTAACCTTAAAAAATAAAAATTAAATAAAAATAAATATTATCCTCCATTGCCTTAAATGTTAACCCTTCTTATGCATCCCACCGGATAATAAGTCAAAAAAGAAAAAAATTCACATCAATTTTACAAACAAGACAATGCTTGCCCCATCATAACCATGTCTATGTGTCATATCATACTAAATGCTATAGTTGAAAGGAGTCACCAAGTACTTGATACTTGGAATTGGGATTAGGACGGATAGGTTAAAAGAGGATAATAACCAGCTACAAACAGTCATATGATACAAAACCATATTCAATCAGGGTCGATACTGATCCCACCTAATCCAATTCGGATAAGATAGAAATACCCTTAACTTTAATTATTATTATTATTATTTTAACCCTTTATCTGTACCAAGTCTACCGACCCATTGATATACCAATTCGATTCTTCAAACCGAAGAAACATGAAGGTTTAGATTTTTCATAATCACCCATGGAAAGAGAAAAAAAAAATCAGTAAAAGGAATTTTTTTTTTAAAGCAAGCAAAACCGTACTTCCTTTTTTTTCACTTTTTTTTTTCTTCTTGTCAAAGACAACCAAAACCGTACTTCCTTTTTTTTTTTTTTTTTTGTCAAAGACAACCAAAACCGTACTTCCTTTTCTGTCATTTTTTTTTATAAAGCAACCAAACCGTACGGTTCTCCAA
>NC_056559.1:20349466-20358010 GCF_013358625.1 Macadamia integrifolia
AAAGTGAGAAAGGGTGATCATTACTTGAGCTTGTCTTCATGAATTCTCTTCAAAGAAGAACTCCAGAGTTTCAACTCAGGTCTTCCACTTTGATTGATATTATATTTGGAAGACATAAAGGTGCACTCTTAATTATTATTGTTTCATTGCATACTTACATATCATGCGTCATATGAACTCAAACTTCTATTCCACTTTGATTAATTGTTTACACATTGTCTAAATTGTATTTAGGCTTGTGTGGATGATTCTCTTATCCTTAAAAGATTCATAAGGTCCATTTCAACCTGAAAAGATTTAGAAGGTCCTTCTCTACCTACCAAAGAGATTTTTAAAAGATCCTGTTCTACAAAAATAGTTGTAAAGGTGTTTCCTCCCCACCTACTGCACTGAATGGGAAGAACTAGTGGAGTACCTCTCAAGTGGAGACTCGAGTTGAATCGAACCACTATAAAGTCTAGTGTTGATTGTGATTGCTTTTATTTTTACATTCCACATTTTGAATTATAATCACATATAATTTCCAAAGGCGAGAAAATTTTAAATTCAATAGTATAACCTATTTACCGCTTCTAGGTTATTTCAATTGGTGATAGAAACAACATCTTCTTTTTGCGACAATAGTGATGCATCAATGAAAGTTATAAGAGTAAACAACTCGCCTATTGTTCATGGTGTTGGATAATTGATTCTGGATAGGTCTGAAGCCTCTCCTATTACTCCAAAATTAAAATTAATAGATGAGAAGCACAATTGAATCCTAATTGTAGTCCTTATTTATTACAGCCAGGTCAATCTCCCTTCTTTGTTTAAGTTTATATTGGTTTGATTCCCTCGTATTCTTTTCTTCTAAAAATGAATTGTATCAATGTATTAAAAGTAAGGTTCAAGGTCTCAGTTTTATCTCGATTGGTGGTTTCGGTGGCCATATAGCCTTTTTAGCCTCTAAAACTTATCAATTACCCTGTTTTAGGCCTCCTAACCATAGTGAAAACCTCAAACTTTTAAAAATCAAACCCAAAATGGTACTTTGACTTCGGACCCTAATTAGATAGTCTATGGTGTAGGTGAACTATACCTTAGGATATTCCACACAACATCTAAATCTTTCAGAACACATATAATTCAATCAAAAGTGTAAATAAACACAAGGAATTAAAAGACATAAAAAATATTTTTACTAATTAATGACATGGATGATTGATGAGTGTTGACTGAAATGAGTCACAGACATTGAATCATTGATACACATAGTAACATATGACATAAGTACAATAACATAAATACAATAACACAATCATACATCAAACTCATCTTAGACCTAGACTCCAAGTACACTAGTACTAAAATGAGTGCCGGGCCATATAATCATAACCATCATATTGTTGTTGCTGATGTCGTGTCACGTTTTGCTCTGATTGAATCACAAAGACTGTCTATGTCATAGTATGTTAGAAATAATATTCGAAGTTTGTTACATCATCCCTTTTAAACATCATCATCAATATAATGGAGGTACCCTAATGTTAGGTAGATATCTATGAAATGTAATAAACTCGATCAAGATCCACCGCTACTAAATGGTGCATGTCACACCGGAAGCTACATCAATATGTATCGTTGGGGGGCTGGAACCTTGATCCAATGTGGGAGTATGATTGACCCTCATACTCGGAGGTAGAGGGGAAAGAAGTGGCCTCTAGCTGCACATGTCCAAATTAACCAAACTGACTATAATGACTATATTTTGAACTGTTGATCCCCTAACATATATGATTGCCGGTGCATGCAATTGCTCCCTATAAATACCACTCTCCATACTCAAGCCTCTGAGAGTGTCAGTCAAGCTCCTCATCGAGATGTCCATGGACTCTATGCTATTATGCTCCTTTGCACTACCAATTGTGAATCAATGACGTGAGCCTCTCATGTAGGCTAAATGTGTCCCATATGTGCACAATGGTCTAAATCTTGTGTGGCATGAGCGAATTGAATCTCTCCTGTGAACTACACTGGCTTTGGCTCTGACTCTAGCTCCGATTAATGGTACCTCTCGCCCATCTCCCCTATGACCATCACCATCACTATCATCACCATCACTCCACCATCACCATTAACAACACCATCATAATCATCACTAGAACGTGACCAAACATGATCCTCTTCCTTATCAACCCTAACAGCCTAAGACTCAAAAGGTTTGGGTATCTGTACAATCCCATGGCCCTCTCGAGACATATATTCTTCCACATCATTACCCATCTGACTAGCTACCACAGGGTTGGGCCTAAGAGTGTTAATCGATTTGGATTCGGTGTATACGGTATGGTTCAGTTCACATTTATTTGGTTGAAACCAAAACTGCATAATTTACCAAACGGCTGCACTTTCTGAAACCGCAACTGTTTAGTAAACGGTTTCGATTCCATGGTTTTTAAACAATGTCGATTTCATGATTTTAAATGATTTTGATCACGGTTTATTCCATACGGTTTCTAAATGGTTGGCAATTGGTTCACTGGTTTATTCGCATGCTTACTAAAATTTACTTTTATTGATAAATGCTTCAATCTTGTATCAAATTAAATGAGGAATCGAACAAGCAATGATTTAACTATATAATTATATAATAGGAGTAACTTATTCAATAGACTATTGGACAGCTTCTATGGTCCATAATTCTTCCCTAAATTAAACTATTATGTTTTGTTAAAACAACCAAATATTTAATCGTTATACAGGTTAACCAGATCCGTTTTGATGCTTTAAACGGTTCAATTTTCACGGTATCAATTTGGTATGAAAACAACAGATTAAACAGTTAAAACTGACCCAACCCATTTAACTAATCAGTCTTAAACTTCAAACCAGAACTGAACCATTTCCTAAACGGTTTTGTGGTTTCGGTGTAAAATGCTTGGTTCAGTTTCGATAAATGGTTTCGGTTTCAAATTCACATCATTAGTTGGGCCCTTTGTTAGTTAATTCACGTTTAAAATGCGTTTAAAATGCCGTTCCATTTTTTTCCCTTTTAAACGTCGATTTCTGAACTTCCTAGAGTAAGCCGATAAAAAAGGGAATGGCACAAGTTAAAGTTCTAGATGCGTTTAGAATACGAATCAGTTTTTTTGTTTTTTAAGTTAAAAAAATGGACAAGACAATAAAAAATAAAAAAAAATAAAAAAAAAAAGAAAGAAGGGAAAACCCTTTGCACGATTCACCGGTTCACCCTAACCCTAAGCCCCTGAGTCCCTGATTGTCTCCGATTCTCCCCTTTCTGCCTAAAGGTCGCTCTCCCATCTTTGCTGTCCATCACTCCATTGTCTGCTGGCCTCTCACTCCGTCTCGTCTTCTCTCCCAACGACGAGCAAAATACAGGTTAGGTGTGTCTCTCTCTCTATTTTTTTTTTCTTAAGAATATGTTTCTCCCGTTTTAACTAACAAAACTCTCGACTCTAGGAGTCTAGGTTGCTCTCCCATCTCTGCTGTCCGCTATCCGTTGTCCACAAGTCTCTCAAACCGCCTCGTCTTCTCTCTTAATAGGGGCTTCTCTCTCTCTCTCTCTCTCTAGACTCCAGGTATAACTCCAATTTTAGATGGGAAATTCTCCAATTTCCTGGTGTTTGTATTGCCAAAATCATTCTCAAACAAAATGAGAAGAAAAAACCCTCGTAAAAGAATGCCTTTTTACTATGATTATAAGACAATAATAGCTCTTGATTGGGAGTAGACCCTCCACCATTATCAAAGTAACAATGTACACATCAAAGTCATGAAATTATGGTATGCAGTAGTTGATTTGATGGGTTATAATTGATTGATCAGGGTGGTATCTTGCTAGGTCCGTTTTGCTTTGGCACATAGCAAGACAATCGCAAGAACATTGTTACCAGTACAGAGCTTCATAATGTTGGATGTAATTGTAGTACTGGGACTCATGTTCTATTTCTTCTTGAATGGATTGTATATGGACCCATGGATAGCAAAGAAGATTGGGATAAAAGCTTTTGCAATAGGAATTTCAGCTGGCTTCTTTTCCATTATTTCAAATCTGTTTAGTTTGTATTATGTAGATGCCTCTGTTACTGATGAATCATTGCTAGCCTCACTTCCCTATGTAATGAGGGCATAGACGATCTTCACATTCCCTATCATTGCTTGCTTTCTGTACGAGCTCAATATCTTAAATTCGCTTTCTGTACCATAATTATGGATTACTAGTTAAAAAAAAATATTTAGTTGTTGCTTCTTTTATATTGTTGTTTTCATGTCTTTTTAGAGGATGCAATGATATGTTTTCTCCTTGTACCTATTTTATATGAGCAAGAGTAGTCTACAATTTGATTCTCATATACACTCATCATGTATGCTAAACCTAAATAATGTTTGATTGTAATATTACATAGGTAGTTGAGATTTTTGAGAAATGGTTAGGAAAAAGGACAAGTTTTGGGAACCTGTACAACAACTTGCTGAGAATCGGTTTAAATGCAATTATTGTGACCTTGATTTCTCTAGTAGTGTTACTCGAGTGAAGCATTTGGCTTGCTTGGCTGGTCATGATATTCAAATTTGTACTAAATGACCATGTCCAAACTGAAGTCAATGCAGAAATGAATTTGAGTGCATTTAAAAAGAAAAAGGACGAATGAAACCATAGAAAGTGAAATTGGTTCCACACCTTCCTTTGGTAGGAGTATTCATCAAAACCACAATAGTAGAATTGACTGCTAAGAAAGACAAGAAGGCATTAGAAAATATGATAGGAGAATTTTTTTGTTAAGAGTAACATTTCTTTCAATGTTATTCAGACAAAATCTTTTATTGACATGATGAAAGGTGCATGTGAGTATGGCCAGAGTTTTGTTGTCCCTAGTTATTCTACTCTTCGTACTCGTTACATTCCTGAAGCCAAGGCAAAGATCATAGAATATGTGAGCAACATAAAGTCAACATGGGGTAGCACAAGTTGCACGATAATGTTTGATTCTTGGACTGACCTAAAGAAGAGGTCTTGGGTCAATGTGATAGCTTATTCTCCAAGGGAATTGTGTTTCTGAAGTACATCGAATGTGGTTCAAATAGTATTACTGCTGGATATCTTTTTAGAGAAATTTCTGATGTTATTGAAATGCTTGGACCACAACATGTTATGCAATTTGTTTTAGATAATAGTGCCGACTATAACTATTGTGGTGATATGTTGATTGGCAAATGGTCTCATATATATTGGACAAATTGTGCTACACATGAGATTAACTTGCTTTTGAAAGATATCTATAAGCATGTTATATGGGTGAGGAAAATTATTGATGATAAGAAACATGTAGTAGATTATATGCACAAACACATAGCTATTATAGTTTTAATGAGAGAATTCACCAATTTGAAAGAGATTAAGCAACCTTGCAAAACAAGGTTTGCTACTAATTTTTTGATGCTTCAATTTCTTGTTGCAGTTGAGAATCAGTTAAGGCTATTGGTTGCATAATCTGAGTGGAGAGGCTTCCAGGTTGAAATAACATTAAAAACTGTGAGGATAATTCAATCTAATATATTTTGAGATGGGGCAAAGGAGGTTATTGCTTTTATGGATCCACTTATTAGGATTTTTTGCTTGGTTGATTTAGATAGTTCTATTGCATATTACTTGTATGAAGCAACTATCACAGCAAAAGAAAAATTAAGGATATTAAAGGAGAGTGATGAAGTGAAGTACTTTACCATATTAGATTTATTTGATATTAGGGTGGAAAAGAATATTATTCCTATTCATGTGCTTGTTGTAGTTTTAAATCTTAAAAATTTGTTTGATGGTGGACTTTTTATTGAGACAAGTACAATTGTGCAAGCTTAAGAATCTATTGTGGCAATCATGGTTCCTCCAGAAGATCGTGATCAATTCATTGCAGAAATAATTGAGTATTGGATGAGGAGCCCAAGATTGTTCAATATCATAAAAAAGTCTATAATGAAAACTAAACATCCAAGTAAGTAAATTTGTTGGTAAATTAAGTTAATACTTTCTGTTTAAATATATAATTCTTATATTTGTTTACTTATGTTGATTTGTAGGGATTTGGTAGGAATTTATGGGTGGTGAGTTTCCTGTGGTTCAAAAGGTTGCTTGTAAAATCTTGAGCCAACCTTGTAGCTCATCTCCTTGTGAGAGAAATTGGTGTGCTTAGGATGCAGCACAAACAAAGAAAAGGAACAGATTGACTTCAGAAATATTAGGAGATTTGTTGTACATTAGAATGAATTCTTTGATAAAGAAGAAGTATGAAAGCCGAACAATTCAAGATGCAAAACCTATTGATTTAGAATAACTTGGTGACTTGCTTGATGTAGATGTTGAGTTGGAGACTGAGATACTTGAAAAGACATATGTCGAACCTATTCCTGATCAACCTAATCCTATGTTGTGATACATTTGTGATTTTCTTAACAAAATTGGATGATGTAGTTTGGATGATATATTTTGGATGATGCTTTTGGATATTTGAATGATATATTTTGGATCTTATATTAATCTTTGAATGGATATATTTTGGATATTATTTGATGATATAATAGGTTTGAATTTAGTTTGAAATATGGATATAATCTACATTTGTTTTCATTATTAAGCAGGTATTTAGGTAGTTATTTACCAATTTATCATGTATATTGCCCTTTTTTTGGTGCCATATTGTTTAAATTTAAAGGTTTAAAATGCAGACCATCCGTTTTCGTTTTGTGCCGTTTCTACCATATTTGACCGTATTTTTAACCGTCTCATTCAAGTTTTGATCCATTTAGAACACGCCCGTATTGAACAATGTTTTTTTTCCATTCCCGTTTTAACTAATAAAGGTCGGGCCTAATCCCAGTCTGATCCATAACTGGCTCATCTCAATCCCTCACCCATTGGTATAGGGGATCTTCTTCCTCATCTATGTCCAACTAGAAAATGTTTTCAAACTCAATTGGTTCATTATTACCCTGCATACCTTGGCGTATGTGTTGCATCTTCATTCTCATGTTATAATGCACAAACACCAACTGCTCCAACCGTTTGTGACACAGTTGATTTAGCCTTTTGGTGTAGATCAATGAGAATATACTCCAATTGGGCTCACATCTGGAGGCATAACAATTTTGGGAGATCACCTTGATCTATAAAAGTTGATGATGTAGTGATAATCTCCAATTTCCAAATGAAGAGTTATTAATCTCCACTGAAGAAGAGAGATTTGACAAGAAAAACCACTAAAAGCTGACTTTTTCTTCACAATAGGGCGAGAGAGGCGAGAGCAGTAGAGTTGGGTCGTGAAGACTCAACAGAGTTAGGTCGAGATCGAGATATTCATCAAAATTTCGTCGAGTTCTCGATCGATATTTTGTGCATTTTACATATCACATGTGCTCTCATATCAACATTCCACAAAAGCGACATAATAACGAGATCAAGCTAAGATCTTGAACCTAGATAGTGAAACTGATCATTGTGTGAACGTACATTGAGAACCAAACTATGTTAAAACCTTCTCTCTCTCTCTCTCTCTCTCTCTCTCTCTCCCCTAACATGGCATCAGAGGTTGCCAGTGTCTTCTTTGTGCTCAAGAATTCTCATTTTTATAGCTCTATATCATAAAGGTTTTGCAGTGATTTAAGTTACAAATGTATAATGTAATATAGCTAATGATTCTCATAACTTAGACTAATACTAGAGACTAACATAACAAACAGTCACTATATAACAACCTGTCCATGTGGGGTTGAGACATACATTATGTGATCATAGATTTATCTGCTATTTTACTAAAGATATTGGCTATGCACATGCCCAGACTAGTTGAAACATTAACTATACAACATGCACTACCGATTGCTACTGAGCATGGGTTTCCAATAATATGTATCAAGAGTGACAATTTGATGGTCACAAACTTACTGCACAACTTTTCATCTCTTTCATGGAGGATCCATAATATCAATTTGTTTCTCTTGCATCAACGGGGGCAGCATCCCAATTTCTTAACGCTTGGGAGAATGATCCTCCAAGTTTTATTACTTCCCCATTATATTCAGATGCCTGCAGGGTGAATTATTCCCTTATTAACAAAGCTTCAATACTTCCAAAAAAAAAAAAATTCTAAATTCATATATTAGTCCCACATAAAATAATTAAAACTCTAATTTGATGACAATAACCTCTTAACCATCTACCTCTTTGGGTCCGACTCAACCTAAATTGTACACCTTCTATTGCGAAATCGATCTGTTTGTATCTTCAATTTTTAAACATGTACTGTCAAATCCCTTTCTTTTCAACCATTTTTTTATGTTTACCACATGGTAAGCTTTGTATACCAAAATACAACTATATAGCTTAAATTTTCTTTACCAAATATATATCTATGTATCCTATAAAAGTACGTACTGGTGTTTTTTGGCAAACTTTACCATCTGACCCAAATGCCCCCATTTACTACTTAAATTGCGACTAATGCCCCCATTATCCATAATTATCTCTCTCTCTCTCACTCTCTCTCTCCCCCC
>NC_056559.1:20358110-20371959 GCF_013358625.1 Macadamia integrifolia
TTTTTTTTCCCAGTGTTTTGAGTTAGTTTCTGCCCTCTCCTCATACACCCCATTGGGTTGCCATAATTCGTATTCTGAGATATCTCAAGAAAGCTCTAGGCCGTAGATTGTTATACTCTGATCATGGACATGGACATATCGAAGGATTTTATAATGCTGACTAGGCTGGGTCTCCTATTGATAGGCGATCAACTACTAAGTATTGTACTTGGGGGTGAACTTGGTATCTTGGAAGAGTAAGAGGCAAATTACTATCGCTAGGTCTAGCGCAAAATTTGAGTATCAAGTCATGGCACATGTCACCTCTGAGTTGATATGGGTAAAATGATTGTTGGCCAAGTTTAGGTTTGAGAATTCATCTCCTATGCAGTCGTAGTGCAATAACTAGGTTGTTATTCATATTGCACCAAATCCATTTTTTCATGAGAGGACGAAATATATTGAGTTAGATTGCCACTCTGTTCAGGAAAGTCATAATGAGGAGTTATTTTTGCAGGTTATGTTCCCATAGGAGAACAACTTGCAAATATTTTTACAAAGTCTCTTGGCAGTGGTAGAGAGGATTATATTTTTGGCAAGTTGGGTATGATTAACGTCTATGCTTCAACTTAAGGGGGAGAGTTAGAAGTGTCGAATAAAGGGGAAGGAGATAGATTCTGTCGGGATCAACACTAGTAATTTGTCTCTCTCCCTTGCTTTTTTGCTGTCTTTTGTCTTATTGATGGTGAATTTTCTTTTATGCCTTTGTAAGGTTGTGACTCCCAAAGGTTATAACCATCTCTCTTCTCTCTCTTTTCCTTTTCTTCTTCTTCTTCTAATTTGCAAATAGTATTATTTCCATATAGTTCATTTAATTGATATACGTATATATCCTTATTTATTGTCATTCCTGAACAAAAACTATGTTTCAGACTCATGTGGCATTACAAGTGGAAGATAGGGAACATTATACATTCACACTACATTTTGCATTCATAGGTTCATGTTGTTATGTCCACTTTACAACCTAATTGAGTAGGCCAACTAGAAAAATTGAAAGAGGCATAAACTAGGAAGTTGTAGGGCTTCAAGTCATCTTTCTAATGAAACTCAACCTAATCCAAGTTCATATGAAGCAGACATGGATTTTCGTATCAGCACATAAAAGAAGAAATGGGTGACTCCACATGTTTCTGGTCAGTACAAGTGAGTGTTGATGATGTGGTAATGATTGAAGACCTAGTGGAAAATGAACATTAGGGGATTGTACTATGAACAAGTTGAAAATGAGGCCAGATAAGACAACTACAACTAAGTCATTTTAAGAGACATATTGTGCAGAAACAGTGGTGGATTTGTCAGAGGGGCTTTTCTGGAAGGTTGTAGAGCATTGAGCATCTTTCTAACTCAATTGAAATCGCCTTGAGTTGACTCCGGAGTAGAGATTGATGATTATTTATGTACAACCACTTTAGAAGATCAAGGTGTTCGATGAAATGACTAAGTGGATATTTCAATGTCATTTAGGTCCCACTTGATGATGACAATGTGGTTGATGATGTGGCATGAGCAACTGAGGTGGCAATGTTGTTGTTCAATTGGTTGATGACTTGGTATGGTGAATGGCATGGAAGCACCATTCCATTTCTGTATGGCAGCTAACAGGGCTGGCTTGCACATATACAAGGTCAACAGGGGTTGCCGTAGCATAAGGAAACATAGGGGGTGGACCTAGAAGGGTAGATGTCGTGGTTTCTGGGATCCGTAGGCCCTCTTTCTCGGCACATCCGCATGCCCCTCACTGCCGCTTCCCTGGTCAAGGACAAGTTAGGGGCCTATTTTGCAAAGGCTCTCTCCCTTATAGTTTTCTAAGAGGAATGCTAATGATTGGAAAATATTTGGGGGTTGGGAAACATGATATTTAGAGTCGCCACCTAGGATTAGGGCCTAGGACTTGATGGGTGAGCCCAATCCATAATAAAAGGGCTCAAAAATTGGTCTGGTTCAGAGATAAGGGTAGGTTACAGAGATGGGAAGGTATTAGGCACCCTCTCCACCCAGTTGAACCGGTCTTCCTACTAGATGTTTAAAGAATGATCATTCTCCCCTAATTAATCTTATATCACATGCATGGCTAAATTATTGTTACACTGCTATGTACACTACCATATATGAACTAAAAGTTCACATTTTGCCTACTGAGTTGAGAGGTTATACCTATGTTTGACCCTTGTTTCGGGTCGAGAGTGGTGGGTGGAGAATCCAACCTTCTTATAACTTTTAATAGCTTCTGGGAATTTTTGGGTATTTTTTAAAACTTTAGAACATAAATCAATATGGAAAATTTTAGATGATCCGGGGCTACAGGAGGGCATTTGGAGGTTTTCTAAAGCTTTCTAAGGCTAAGGGAATTTTTAGAGATTTTCTTTGGATTTTGACACACAAACCGAGGTAGCAGGGACCATTAGGGTATTTCAACGGAACTTCATCTTAGGATATTTAAGGACCAAAAGTGGGACTTGAAAATTCTCTTTCCAACATATTGGCACACTTTTTAAAGGGTGGCAGAGTGAAAAAGGATTGGTAGGTAGGAGTTGGTGTGTTGAGAAGGGTGAATAGTGCCCTTTTTATAGGGTTTGGACCAAAAAAAGTGAAATGTCACGGGTTAGCCAAATATAGCATATTTTTTAAGAGCTCGCGGGTGCAGAATATGCTAAATTGGTGAACTTGTGCAAAAGCAGGGGAATTTTGGTCATTTGGTATCTTGCGGGCCAACGAAAAGGGAATATTCCGTCCCAGTTTCCGAGGTCCCAAGATGTTGTCCCTACCCTTATTAGTGTGTCCAGCTTCCGAGTGTGGTTTCAGGAGATTTGGTGGTCCCATTCTTGTGCACCATATATTGTCGAAATTATCTTTCTGAGCACTATCCAATGGTACAAGTGTTGAGCTCCTTTTGGCTCAGAAGCATTTGGGATTCGCAAGGAAAGAATCTTGTCCTATTGCACCTGGGGGATTTTTAAACTTCTTTTTTCTTACTACTCCCACACCATTAGATAATACTTAGAACCAATTCACCAATATATAGCTTGTGAATAAAAGGTGCTACGAGATCAGGCATGTTACTGTATTTTAGTTCAATTAGGGTTATGGGTCTAATTAGGGTTTTAAGTTGGGTTCGATTAGGGTTTTAAGCTAAATCCCGATAATTTTGAAATGTCGAGTCCTCTTTTGACTGAAAGTGTAGATCTCATCCACATCCTGTAAATCATCATTGCCGAAGGCAGGTGAAAAAATTGGGTGTCTATAACACCTAGGCCATGGGCAAGCTGCATAAGCAACACAACCATAGAAGGAATGATGTGGCAAGGGCCACAAATGCTAAGGCACGACACAACACATGGGTGGCATGCATGGCAAATGCACATGCTATAATGCCACTTTAGGAGGGACTGCAGCACACAATGTTCACAACAACAGGGGAGTAGCATGGCACAGTAAGCACGACATTCGCAGGGCTTGGCAAGTTATGTCATACCCTGCCTCAAATATAGGTCAAGGTATGCAGCACTAGATTCTCAACCCAGTTTTACCTCTACCAGGATCATAGAAGTAGTCTAATACCGCACCAATCCATAAAATCATCTACTACAAATCAGAGTACGTGTGTAAAATCTATAATGTAATGCAACATATGGTGATCAAGTCTACAGTGATAATTATTAATACATGCCCAACATTAAATTTATTCTCACAGGTTATATAAGTAAATAAATTTTACAAACATTTAAATGATAAACACAACAGCAAAAGGAAATCACATTCTTCTTCACCGTGTCTCACAGACATGACCTCACAACCAAAGCTGATCTTCAGTCTGCTTCAGCTCCGATTCCACCATCTAAAAACATAAATCCACGAGGGGTGAGCTTCACAAGCCCAGTGAGAGTTGAGAAGGCAAGCACACACATCACACATCCAAACATGATGATAATCACATGCTCACATGTCAACCATTCCATGATGTCACATATGCACAACCACATGATCCTTTTTTTTTTTTTTATTATATCCGACCTAATTACTAGGTCTTAATATATGGGTATAAGTGATATAAGCAACGTAGGTGGTATCCCCTACCCTAGTACGTTAGGCTCCAGAGATACAAGCTAGTTGCAAGCAGAAGTCATCTAGTCATAGAAAGAACCTCGCTCCCCCATCCAACCCCTGAATAGTTACCCCTAATAGCCATGGTCAGAATCCCACACCATTATCAGTCTCCCATGCTATCCAACAGTTATGTGTACAGTATGTCGTACCGTGTTATGCCCTCTAAGGATACAATACGTCATATTTGGGCGTATTAGTCCTCCATGATCTACCACTAAGTGGGATTAGCCAATACATTATCCTCTATTGGTAAGGAATTGTAGCATTGAAATGTGATCTAAACCATATGTAGTCTATATGCATCCATAGTAATCTATAACATCCAATTATCCAAGTGTGGCTATATTATAAAACTGATCTCTAAGCCCACGGTACCAGAATCCTCCATCGGCCACACTGTGCCTCAGACCATCAATCTTACAATCATTACCACCCATCTATATTACTACACGTCCACAAAACCATGGTCACATCGATCCCGGTAAAACCATGCCATATGTGCAATATATATAATTTATACAAAATACAACCAAAATAGAGTTTCCACAACACTACACATGGGCACACAGAAATAAAATATAGAAAAACATTTCGTAAAATAAATCAAACACTGCTCACCTTCATATCTGAATCTGATGTCCTTTCGTTAGATTCCCATCAATGTGTATCCTCACCGAGTATCTTTGGTTTTCAAATTTATCGATTTAATAATTAAAGTTAGTTTCATTACTCACTATCCAAAGATAGCTCTATCTTCCAAAATCTTATTTAATTCCTTCACTGGAATCCAAACTAGGTGTTAAGCAAAGGTACTGAACCCAGATCAGTATCTCTCCCTACCAATTGATCTAATTAGCCAGCTTAGCTTCCTAACTCATATGGAGGTCACTGGCCTAATCCACCTAACTACAAATCCTCTATCTACCTACCATGATCAAGATACTGCATTTTGGTCTCCAGATATCAAACTGAGACTATCTATACTTTCCTCAGCCCTTTGATTGATTGAGCGGGATTTTCCACACAACTGGGGTCCAAATAGACATTCTCTTTCTTATTCCTTCCTTCTTAGATTATCCTCCTTCTTGAGCCAATTAAGTCTGTCTCATGCTTGTTACACATGCCCGAGGTAGTAGCACCCACCTAGCAACACCGAGGAATCCCAATAGTACTTTTGGACCCCCACCGTAGGTATGGCCTGGGCCCACTGGCTGGTCGCAGTAACCTATCGGACAAGGTTTGTAGAAAGCAGAATTCTGTCCATCTATTGACAGAATCCGCCAAGACAAATTCCTGGGTTCCAAGCCTCCATTTTCACTCTTCAACTCCATTTTATGATGCTTAAAATGGGTGGGATTTTTAATTGGTTAATTATAATCCAATTCTCCCAAACCCTAATTCAATTCATTTATTCCATAGGGTTTTATGGGAATTAATTGGGATTCCTGTCCAATTGAACAAACAGAGGTCCATCCCACTCAGTTCATAACCTATTCACATTTAATTGAGTTTATTAACATTATTGGAACTCTTGTCCAGTTCCAATTTGGGTTCTTTTACTGGGAACATGGCCAATTGGGGTCAATTGGGTCTTAATTTCCCAATCTTACCGGGGTGACCCAGCTATAGTTTCTGCCCATTCCCAAACAAAATTGGGGATATATGTGACTCTATCCACTTCCAATTATAATCAATTCTACCCAATTGGAGAAAGCCCTATGGTCTAGGATTTCTGGGTCAGTTGTGCAGCCAATTGGGTTCCAATTTGTGTCCCAAAATTTGGGCTTCAGCTATAGAGAGCTGAATTGATTTCCCACAACTAGTTTCCCTCTTCCAGTTCAGCTCTACACTAACCCTTACCTTCCGGCTGAATTCTACCTTTATAGATTTACAGGGTTAGTTGAGGAATTTTACCTTCTTCCCAGTTCATGGGACTTTCAAGTGTAGCCACATTGCTTTTGGTGTAGCTATCCAACTCGTAGGCACCTTCCCAGTAGAGGTAGCAACCTTGGCAGCCCTCTGGTTCCTCTGACAGAATGTTGAGAGAAGCAACAATAACTTCATGATAGGGCAACAACCTCCTGGCAGCAGCAGGGACAACAACACAACTCTTCTCCCTTCCTTCTTCTTCCTTCCTCTTCCTTTCTTCTTCTCCTTCTCCTCTTTTCCCTTCTGCCTATGATTCTGTAGGACAGTAATAGAGAGAAAGGGTTGAGTTCCTTTTTATATAGGGTCCAGCCAAATGGACCTTAGGCTATGTTTGGTTGGGACCTATAATTAATTAACCACTTTAATGCTTAATAATTCAATGTAGGCCCCACCTCTTGCTTATCTGACAGAGGGTATTGAGTCAACATATGGATCCCTATTTGTGAGGTGAATGGGGTGTGCTGATGTGGAGGGGTGTGGACCCCACAGATAAAAGATGCAAATTATTTTACAGAAAGGCCCTTCAGTAGGTACAACCGGTTGGTCGGTTGTCAGCTAAATAACATGCTGATGACCTTATTTTTGGTCCACCAACAACCTTAACCCTTGAGCTTCTAAGTCCACTGAGTGTGGGCCTAGTTCCACATCTTTCTGGCCATTTCATCACCTCACTTGACTGGTGAATCTCCCATCTATCTCCTCTTATGGCTGTATATGGTGACCCATAATGGGACAACCAATGGCCTCAGTGTCAGCTAGGTTCCAACATTGGGGATTCAGCTGCTTCCAATTTCAGGGTGTCACAGACTCACAACTTGGGCACCCGTAGCCAATCAATGGCCAAGATGATCCATACTAGTTGTTCAATGGACTTAGGTGGTGACAATAAATCGATGGGTTTATGGTTTAGGCATGAGATTAGAAAATCCCAAAGTGGATCCCTGTTTTGATAGCATGTTGAGATTTTAGGAATAATTTGATTTATGTCTAATTGACACCAGTCCTCCTTTATTTATAATAGTTGAGATATGAATACAAGTACAACAATGTCCACAATGTCCCTGTGGAAAATTCTACCCGTATACCCATATTAAAACACTAAGCTCTCGAACCTTAGCACAAGGATTCAAAGAGTAAGTCTGGAGTGAAAAAAGAGTACTAACAATAAAATACACTAAGTAAGAATGCAAAAAGAACGAAGCTACCCTCAATGCAGAACCCGTAGATCCTCTCCTTAAAGAGCCAGAACTACCATCATCGCACATCCTCACAGTCTTCTTTTTAATAGTTGTAAGATGAAAATCAGCTCTATGGTCATTTTGCAAACCATGGCACACATACAGTTAGAGAACACTTAAAGGTCACGAGCATGAACAAAAAACTCAACAGAAAAGCGCCTGAAAGCATCTAACTCAGCATCATTTGCTGCAACTTCTCCAAAATATCTCTTCCTATTCTTCATCTCCAATTCCTATTTAATCACATCCTCATCATCATCATGTGAAAGGGAAGGAGATGAAGGACTTCTAGGGGCCAAAAAGACTTGCAAAACACCATGGTCAAAGATAAAACCACCACCCACACTTGAACTAGGTTTACATTATCATGAAAATGATTATGCATGCACCACTACAAAAGCAGATGAATGAAACTGAAACAAGTGCATATATGGAATCAAAACATCCTCAACACTAGTAACCATAGGTTCAGGGCTATCCAACTGGTTCACCAAACTGTGCGCAGAGCCATCCCATGATGCTGGACCACTCAAACCCAAGCCAACCCCCTGCATTGATGATGATGCAATTTGAACCGAGGCATTCTCTACTAGAACATAGAAAGTTTCTCTCTATGTAGATAAAAGTGCATTTTATATAAGGGCATATGATCAAGTCTGGAAGTTATTCACCTTAAAATTTTATTTATTGATCTGTACTTGTTTTAATAGATAAGCACATTTTTTGGTCTTCTCCTGACCCTCCATGCTTACCCTTAATTCTTCACCAATTTGAACAATCTCATAGAATCTTCAGGATGCATCTAATAAAAGCACAGCAAGGACAGTAAATTACTGCACAAGGAACATGACAAGAGGAATCAGACATAAAAATCATCATAACCAAGATCTACAAGCAACTATGTACTCTACTCCAACTTAATGAGGATGTTATAAGGATGCAAATAACTAAATGTGGACTGTTGATCAGCTTCTTCCAAAGTTGCATGCATGTAGAAGATTTAAATGGTTTTTAAGCCATGATCTTTAGGCTGTAGATTCATTCTTTGTAACTCCTCTTAACTATAGAGCCTATGAAGTTAGAGCCTACAACTTAGATAGATACACATGGCACAATGCACTGCAAATATTACTATCTATAACCTTCAAAAGATGAGACAGGCTTCCATTGCACTTAATACAACAAGGATAGATACAACAACAATAGAATGCTGACTTGCTCATTTGGTTTGATAGTACCCCCTTAATTCTTTTCTTCTCATTCCTTTTAACTTCCCTATTTTTCTGGGTTGGAATAAGGTAGCTCATGGGCTTCTCAATGAGATTCATCCTTGACATTTATTTTTATAGGACGATATTTATTGATCATATAGGTTCAACACGTATTGAGACTAGCCATGTCAAAATTATTTTGAATCAACACATAAAAAAAAAATATATGTACAGAATACTTCAACATATTCTTTTTTTTTTTTTGCCAAAACCAAAGTAGATCCCATCTACACTAGAAAATGACATAGGAAGAATGATCAAACAAACAAAAAAATTGCATTAAAACTCATCAAAATGGAGATCGAATATAAAAGCCAAAAGTTGATGTAAAAGAAAAATAAAATTTGTAACTTAAATTTTTTAATTTTCTTACTTGTTTTTGCCAAGTGTCACATCTTAACTGGAAAACTGACCTAGATTTGGATAATCTTGAATGATTTGCAATCTATAACGTATAATTATGTTTGCTGCTTAGTACTTACACTTTTGTTTAAAATATGTCAGTGGTAGATTAGTAAAAATATTTGATGTGTATATACTTAATTGTTACTTAATATTTAGTAGTATATTAATAGTTATATGTTATTTGTTTGGTTTGGACTGTTGAGGGTTACTTTAGACTTGTATCCTAATATGCAAATAGATTTCCCTTTTTAATCTTCTGGCTTAGTTGCTTCTTATTACTTATTGGTAGGTTTGATATAGCACTAACCAATGGAGATTTTAATCCCAGATGCCTTGAAGACAGATATAATTTGATATTGGCAAGATATTATTATTTATTAGTTATTTATGGTACACAATGCTAAAAAGCATTTGCTTTGCATATATCATAAGCATATCCACATGTATCAAAGTGTACTTAAAAGCTTATCTAGCTTCTCTCTGATACATATACAAGACATCTCTTAAAATCAGCTTTCCAATATGCTGCTAGATTCTGATACTTGGCACCTAGCTAATCATCATCAGTCTCACTAGAGTAATTGGACTCTTCAGGCTTCTGTAAGGGAATCTCAACACCCTTAATTTTCTGAGTTCCCATCCTTTTGCTTGTGGCAAACCTTGAAGACAGCATTGTGACCCCTAGGTTTTGTTTCACTATGGAAGGACATGTTGAAGTACTGAAGTCTTCTCTTTGTCCCGTTGCAAGATCTGCTTGCTCATGCAATGGATATGAGCAAGGCAAGGAATCTTCCATGAAGAGGTCCTTCGCTATCTTCCTCCTCTTGTATTGACGCCAAGCAGCTTGTATGAAGCAAGCAGCCCATGTCCTCCAGTGGTGAGAATAGAAGCGGAAAGTGTGTTGCAGTTTCTTACTGTGCAAGCGTCTAAACTGGTTGGCTACAAACTTGAGATCTGCTGCTTGCAAGGCAAATGCTTCCACTTCACTAAGGGCTCTAACCATCCTAGTGGAAGAAGGCAAGTTAACAGTGGACTTCGGAAGCAAAGCCCATGCAAGCAGCTCCTCCCCACAAAAATCACCTGGTCTTAAGGTAATTGAATTAAAGAAACCTGCTCTTCCCCCATCGGTGGTAGAACTTTCTAGTTCTCCTCTGATGATAAAAAGCATCTTACTTACGGGGTCTCCTTCCCGGACAATGTACGTGCCTTTGGTGCTCAAAGAGGATACAAGACGGTCACATATGGCATCAAGCAGCTGGTCATCCATCTGTGCAAAAAAAGGGACCTGCAAATGGGAAATAAACAGGATAAATAAGCTAATTATTAATGAAACCAATTAAATTGATTGCAAGTTTACATATAACAGAACCCATCCCTATACATGATATGCAGATTCTACACGTGCAGGATAATATGCTACCACTAACCAATGGGTTCCAAATTCCAAAGCCAACCATGATCTAATGCTTCCACCAGAGAAGGTTGGGCAATTGGACAGGATAAATACTCCAACTTGATTGTGAGATCATCTGATATCATGTTTGATCATCCAATATTAAGCAAGGTCACATCCATCACAAGAAAGAAAGAACCAAGAGATATCCTGGGGCATCCAATTGAATAGGAATAAGATTCAAGCCCAACTTGCACAAGCCACATTCAGACAATCAGGTGGAAAAGTATGCACATGCATCTCAACAAGACAAGAACTGCTGCTTTGCATTATCTCATTTTGAGCAGCCATCATTTGACAAGGACCGGGAACAATCAGGAAAGGTTTGACTACTGCAACCTCAAGTGAACTGGAATCCCCAGACAAGACATTTAGGATGACAAAGGTCACATTTGGCAAACTCATCTGGAAGGGTTGAAACCCTCAGTTGAAAAATGGAAGATAGAGACACAGGAAAGTTGAACATAACCAGAAACGGGATGCAACAGTTGATATCTTAGTCCTTAAATTATATATATATATATATATATATTTGAATGAATAAATAAATTCATTACCAAGAAATTCATCAACATAAATTATATTACCAGAGGATCAAAGGAACATTTACATGAATTCTTCCAATCCAATGTAACAAACCCAAGTTCCTCAAGATATGCAAATCGCACTCTTTTGGACAGTCAAGAAAAAGTGCAGATAATACACTAGGAAATATGATGAGATAACAGGTGAAACATATATAAAGGAGTCAAAAACTGCATTTCTTTGAGATGCTAGAAACCAATTGGATAACCCCACCTGGAAAAAAGCTTAATGTCATTCCTTTGAACATTTGAGAGCCCATAATAATTACAGCATGGATGGTTAGATTCAAATCCGAGGTATGGTACCAGTGTGAAATATGAAACAGATCTAATTATGGATTTTTATCTTAAAATATGGAAAACATTAAACATCAGATGAATCCTGGTAATTCAAAGATCTTTAAAGCTACATAGAGAAATGGGGAAGTAGGATTCAGCAAGAAATTTAGCAAACCAAAACCTGGCCTGCAGACCGAGGAGGGGTAATAGCAAGACAGGATAGGGGCCATGTAGGAGATAAAAGGGAAAATATAAAAGGAGTATGATATAAAGGCTATAAATACTTGGGGCTGTGAATAAAAGTCATGATTTGACCTAACTTGTACCCAACTTGAACCTGCCATTAACTTATTTGTCTAAAATATAGAGACCCTACTAGGACTAGAGGGATAGAAACCCTATTCGGACTAGAGGGATGATCATACCCGCCGAACAAGGTCCAAACATAGGTGGTGTTGGATGTCTCGACGAATATCTATTGGTAAGGCATGCAGGATAGCATCTTCGTCAGCTCCTCGCGTAGCAAGCCACTTATACTGGATAAAATTCTGAACACGGTCTTGCAAATTTTGAGGGAGTTGGCGATGCCTCATCCATTCTTCCGTGTCCCTTCGTTTAAGTCTCCACTCTTCAAGCTTTGCAGTGATGGATGCCAAGTAGGTCTGCACTAGAAAAGACAAGTCAAAGCATGTACAATAATGCATAAAATTGAAAAGGTGATGACAAGCCTGAGCAAGCAAAAGGAAATGATTGATCATGCATTGCCAAGACCACCATTCAGTCAAATGTAGTATCTAAAAACTGAAAGAGGGTACTAATGGTACTAGTTTTCCCCAGAAGAAATGACAAGCGATCTAACAGTGAGTGAGAATAAACAACTGGGTGAGATAGCAGCTCACCATCCCACTCCAGCACAGAGCCAAATAAAAAGAAACATATGAAACATATCCCATTACTAAAGCATGTCAATGTGACGCAAAGGATAGTTTTAATGATTAAGTAATACAGAAGGTGAACACAACAAGTGGTCATCATGTTACATGAACAACAATTTATTATACAAAGACATACAAAAGGAATCACTTCCACTCATTCAATTCATAAAAATAAGCAGTATTTCCACATCTTGAAAGAGACCCTAGATGAGAAGCTAAACTATAAATATTGTTTCTCTCTTAATATACAAGCCCAAATATTGCAAGAAGCTTCACAAACCCTACCAATACCAAATGAAGGAACCCTGGACCATCTTGGCTGTATCACTGATTGAAAACCTACAAGTTATTAGGCTTTGAGACAAGTAAAACAGCTTCACAGTGTTGTAGTTGATAAAGATAATAGAGTTCTACTTCTCACATAAGACAACTGGATGAAGGAGGAAATCAAGTAGATAATCAGGCCTTATTTGTTTCCATGTTTAATAAACCAGAATCCTCCTTTTATGTTATGTGTTTGGTGAGACTTTACCCCTGTTATTAAGCCAACAACAATTTGTTTTGTTCTATTTGTTGCAGTTGTTAATTATTCGGTTATTCTTCAGCTAGATGAAAAAAAAATGCTTTCTTAATGGATTTCTTAAGGAGAATATATATGGAACAACCTCTAGGGTTCATTGATCAAAAGTTTCCTAATCATGTCTGTCAATGTTGGCATACGTGGATGATATATTGGTGACTGGATTGAATTCTATGATCATATCTGCCCTCATTCACATCCTTGGGTTTGAGTTTTGGGTTTGCATGCTGTTTCCACTGGTAATGATCTCTCCCTCTCTCAGTGCAAGTATGCTCTAGATATTCTTCATTGGGCCTCTATGACTATGACAGATTGTAAGCCGGTTGCTACATCTTTATTATAGCATCATGACTTGTATTTAGATGCTTCGGATTCTTTGGTGGATGCAAATTATCAGTACCATGAGAGTCTTATAATATTTAACTAAGAATCATCCCGACTTATCCTCTGTTGTAAACTTGGTTTTCCAGTATATGCATAAGCCTCATCTATCTCATCTACATGCAGTCAAACACATTTTGAATTATGTCAAAGGAACAGTTGATTTCAGTTTCAAATTTGGCTCAAAGTGCCTTAAATTTATATGGCTTTAGCGATGCAGATTGGGCCGGATGCACTCTCTCTATAAATAAAATTACCAAAGCTCTTGCTCGTGGTTCATTTGTATCTCTTTGGTCCAAGTACATTATCATTCCCCTTCACTTAAGGGGGAGTGACAAAGATAGAGTATCTACTCTGGATGGATGAGGAAATCAATCAACTAATGAGGGAGGAAATAAAGTAGATAATCAGGCCTAATTTATTTCTATGTTTAAGATTCCAGAATCCTCCTTTTATGTTAAAATTTCTAATTTGAATAGAACTTCTCCATTTTGTATCACAACTTAACTAATTGTACTCTCTCTATATCCTATACATAAAATTACCAGAGTCTAAGCCATTCATTCTGTTCTGAACAGCTAGGCATTCTGATTTATAAAAAAATTCACAGTAGTGGCTTCGGAAAAGGAAAAAAAAAAAAAAAAAAAA
>NC_056559.1:20372017-20494431 GCF_013358625.1 Macadamia integrifolia
CCCCCCCCCCCCCCGGCTTCGCTGAGAGACTATTTCCTGACTCAAACTTGTGACCATATGGTCACAAAGGAGCAACCTCATCGTTGTACCAAGGTCCACCCCCACATTAGTGTCTTGGAAGTTGGAACTATCACATATTTGGAGCATGGGACATGGACAGAGAAAGAAGTAGTTTATCTCCTCAAAATTTTTAAAATCTGCCTCCATGATGTTACATTAGTTCTGCAATGACGCCACCCTGGGTGTACCCATGTATCAATTATAGGTAACAGGATGGCTCCACCCTTGTATCAATTCAAGGTAACATGCTAAATCAAGAATACATATGCCACAATTCTAGCTAGGAAACAAGCGCCCTTCAACATGGTATAGTTAGTCACTTAGAGGAGATAAATAACTTAATTATAAGTATGAATAACCAAACAGTCACTTGAAGTTAAAATAAAGAGTACAAATATATAGCCTCATAATATACCTGGATGTTCCCTATCAAATGGGCAAATAGTACCAGACCCGTAAGTCCAAGGATTATGACAAATACAGTCTCCCCAACAAAGGGGCTTGGCATAAAGTTTTGCCCATAACAACTGAAAAATAAGAAAGCAAATTAGATGCATTAAAACTCTGAATAGCATACCATATACAAGCAGTTTAATATTGCATAATATGATTCCATCAATCATTCAATAATGGAATGAAACAATCTATTTGACATGGAATTTTGTTCACTATACAATTTGTAAAGCATGATTCCAACCACTAGGGAATGATCCTGTTCCCCCACCCCACTCTATCTAGGGCATTTTTCAAGTGATCAGGATTCTGGACTGGATTGATCCTAGCATTCCCAATCAGATTCACTGCATATTAATCCAAACCAGTCGATGGATGGAAAATCAATTGTGTAAATCATAATAGTCTGGACCTGAACCGACCTATCCACAAAACCATGAGATGGACATAATTACTATTAAATCATACGATCTGACAAGCATTTGCATATAGTAATGGCAACATCATGGTTTTGGGGTTTTTCACATACCAAACCCAATCTTAACCCCATGCAGTCTATATATAAGAAAACACAAATCAAAAGGAACAGGTCAAGGCATGTATCGGGTTCGACCCTCCCAATTGCCATCCCCATTCACATATTACCCACTAATTAAACATTATGCTTCTAATTGGTCAAAGAAATATCAAATAAAATGCAGAAACATGGGGGACGGGGAGAACCAAAACAAACCTCACAGTTATGATAGTGTAGCAGATTTATTCCCCCAATGTACAGGTAAAGAAAAAGAGGGTTCACATTTGAAATAGGAAACCAAAATGAACACTTAAACAAGTCTCTCAAGCCTGTACCTGTTCACTGCACCTGACACAATCTATTTCCTGTACAATTTAAATGATAATGGATTCCATCGAGTTGTTAGAGTTCATGTAATAATGGTACTTTGGGTACTGGGATATTATGTTGTATCATGTTTTTACATTTTACCTTTTTACCTAACTTAGCTACCTTATGTTAGCATGAGGGTAGGTATATAATTTCTCCTTTATTTGGTTGAGTGAATTAACAAAATAGCAGAGAGAAGTCTATTCTCTCCCACAACTGTTACTGCCAACTTCCTCTCTTCTTCTTCTTCTTACCCCCACTCTCATCTTCTTCCTTCTACTCCTGCTCTCTTGCAACCTTAATTGTCCAACTTGGTGTCAGAGCTCACGGTTGTGGTTTGAGAGTCGTATTACAACTTCCCCATTTCCATTTCCATTTCCTCTCTTAGGAACCCTAGGATACAAAGGGATTCCAAGGAAGAGGCTACCATGTGAACAGTTTGAAGAAATCATGAGATAGGTTTTGGATGAAGACCATAGAAGCACCAAAAGAAGATCTCATGTGATATTATGACCATTTGGAGCTCCAATCAACAAAAGGCAGGGTAGACAAGGTTACCGCCAGCCCTACGTTCATTTGGATCGTCAAAGGGTCTATTCCACCCTCCCCATGGTCTCGGTCATTAAAGAAAGGAGTTGTTGAAGCATGACTCAGCTCCATGATATGACAGGTACTGCCAGCATTGGCTTTCTTGTTCCTTTTTGCATTTGAAATGCTTAATGTGATGCTTCCAGAGTTCCAGTTGTTTAGCATTGGTATACTGCACCTTTGTAGGTGAAAACCTGGTTACCTAGAGAAGTAAAAAACAATATGTGGTGCCAAACCAAGTGTAGAGGCAAGAGTTTAGAGCCATGGAAAATGGAGTATGTGAACTCCCATGGTTGAAGAGACTCGTTCAAGAATTGGGGTTTGAGATTGAAGGCTCCATGTGGTTGTACTATGACAACAAGGCTGCCATTATCATAGCCCATAATCCCATGCAATATGATCATACAAAACATGTTGAAGTTGATCGGCAGTTCATTAAGGAAAAAATTGGCTCTAGTTACAATTGCAATTCCTTTGTGTAGATAGGGAATCAACTCACTACAATCCATACCCTTGTGAGCAAGCTGGGCATGTATGACATTTATTCTCTAGCTTGACGGGGAGTGCAAGTAAATATTGTGAGGGTAGAATAGTAAATAGAATGGAAAATAAGCACATATGTGGATGTCATGTTAGTAGAGGGACATTTATGTAATCTCACTTTTTATCTCATGTTAGTGAATATAGGGGAGAAATATCGACCTAAGCTCCCCAAGTTAACTTCTTCTTCTTCCTTCTTTCTAATGTAAGGTTGGTTTACCTAGGCAAACAACCCCAATGATAATAACAAACTCCATAGCAATTCAGATCTGACTTACAAACAAAGGATCCAAAGAAAACATTAAAATCTGGAAAACTAGAGCTGAACCAAGAGAATTCTTGTATTCACAAGGTAGAGGTATTATATAACTATCACACCTGGTTGATTGAAGCCTGGATTGGGATCAGCAGTTCCTCCAAACTTGGATCACAGATGGAATGTAGAGAAGAAGTAGCACAGCAACCAAAAGTACAGCAGCAAACTAGGGTTTAAGTAGCTCGATGGGGAGAAAATCAGAAGCTCTCAAACCAAGGATCTGAAAGCCTAGTAGTCCTGGTCAAAGGCCTCTTTTAGGGGCCTGTATCAACCCTCAAAAGGGCTCCAGCAGCTGATCTGTGAGATCTGAGAAATCAATCCCATGTCAAAACCCTGATTCTTGCTGAAATTGATCCCTTCTCTTGGATGTCTTCAAGGCTTCTTTGATGGGTGATCTTTTGTCACTCAATAGGCTGCAATAAACTCTCAAACACTCTCACAACAGTAGAATATAAAAGAGAATAGAAAGTAAGAAGAGAAGGACGGATTTGGGATAGATGTGAGTGGGATAATGGCTATCTTAGCCTGGGCCTCTCACCCTAACTATCTCAGCCGTTTGACATCCTATTTTAGGAGTTTGAGAAACCCTGGCTGAATAAATCAATCTTTCATCAATTCTGAAATTGGTACATCAATCTCTCTTAAATAGAGAAGGATACAGCCTTACAAAATAGAAAGTAATGGAAAGGAAACTAGCAAGAAATTAGAAACTAAAGACTTTGGCTAAATACTAACTTGTACTCTAAGAAAACAAAAGAGACGATAATAGGGACTTCTAGGAGACTAAATCTACTCAACCAGCTTGTAGTTTAACTGGTCAAACACAAAAGACAAAAGAGCAGCTTCTACTGAGATTGCAGGACACAAAGATCGAAGCTTGGACAGCTTGCTGCAGGCTGGATCAATGGCACTGTTAGGGAGCTTCTGGAAGGCCAAAGTAGGAACAAAATATAGAAATAATATGGGCCTGCTATGCTGCTTGGATGGACTATAGAGATGGACCAGCATAGAACAAAAACTGGGTCCATCAAGGGCTGGTTTGATTAGCCGAAAGGCAAGCTGGGCTGGCTGGCTGGCTGGCTGGCTTTCTTCCTTCTTCTATAGTGTAGGCCAGTATGGGTGTCTACATCACTTTATCTCTTCTCATTGTTGCTGCACCATACTATAAGTGTGAATTCAGACCACTTCTATAACATCGGGACTTCAAAACCATTTTTTCATAAAGAGCAACCCGGTGCACAAGGCTCCTACTGCAACAGGGTCTGGGAGGGCAAATGTATGAACTCTTATCCTCTGCTTTGCAGGAGAGGCTGTTTTCAAGTTTCAAACCTGTGACCAGCATGCTGCAATAGTGCAACTTAACCGTAGCACCACAGGCTCACCCACTTCTCCATTAAAAAAAAAAAAAAAAAGAATTCTCTTCACCTTGTTTTATCATTTAGAAAGATTAGTTATCCTGCCCCCATTGTATAATTCAATGAGGATCAGGGAGGAAGAACAGTAACATAAAGGGTCAGGGTCATGGGTTGTGGAGAGGGGTAGGGGTGGGAGTTGCACAAACGGGTGTAGGGCAGGATGGTGGTGGGGGCCTGGTGGGGAGGAAAATAGAGGGAAGGGGAGAGGGGAGAGAGTGATGCTGGGGATAGGGCAGAAGCTGAAGATAGGGGCAGATTGTGGGAGTGGGGGCGGGGCGGGACAGGTCGGGACGGTGTGGAGTGGGCGTTGAGAGAATTGGCCATGGGCAAAGTTGAAAATATCTCTAGTCTTAAACGGAACTGGCTAATAAGGAACCCCAAACATAATATTTCAATCATGAGGCACCCAGTAGTTTACTTCAACATGGGTACCTAAGCTGTAATTACTCTTTTTTTAATGTCAGTTCAATGAGAAATGACTGATAAATATAAAGAGAAGGGCCACTATTTCTATTGAAAATACTGATACATATTTGTATGCTCATGTATCCTTTTACATAATATTTAAAAAATATATACATCTTATGATACATTATTTTTAGGCATTATATAACACAGCACACAGGCTACATAAAAAGTTTCAAGTTAGATAAAATTAAGTGCTGCTGCTTCAATTGAAAAATATAAGTATCCTAATTATATAAACAGAACAGAAATTTTAATAGAATATTACCTCAAGTTTTGCAAGCCCCACCAAAAACAGAAGACATATTTCACGAGGAAATTTAAGGAGACGACATTATTTGTTAGTGCATATCCAAAAATGCCATAATTGAAAGTGGTATTTTGATTGTTAGCATCACAGTTATTAAACACAACTGTACTGTTTGCCCAAATTGTGCGATTATTATTCTTCAAAGATTCACAGTCTAAATAACTAAGACTGCACTTTAAAGGGCCAACTTCATTTCTGCATTCTGATTTCCAGCATGTTGTGTACCGCTCAATTGACAGAAAATACCATGCTGCCCCGAAAACCTACAAAGTAGAAATGACACTTCTAATCAGGAATCTCATCTTCAAAAAACCCCAATTACAAAACCTATGGATTATAGAATAGCATCATTCAAACCACCACCCTCACCCAAAAACAAATCATATCAAAATCAAGAGAAGTAAAAATTGAAACAAAAAATAAAAAGAAAGAAACAGAAATTACATACATGACTGGCCATCAGGTACAGTACTAGATTATACACTGCCCCAGCCCAGGCAGACTTTGTGATAACTCCTGTAGCTTTTATAATTTCGGAACCCATTGGAAAAATTTGATATAATCTCGGAATATATTGGACCAGCACAAGGAACATAAGGGCATTGTCAGTATGATCAGTGTGGGAGCTTCGAATTGCTGGCATTATAAACCAGATGACAACCTGCACAAAAGACAGCGGTTAACTTTTTGCTCGACCCTGATAACCAACCAAGTTTGAGGATCAGATAAATAGTATTAACAGAAAGAAGAGTACAGACTATAACCATTATCCTTGGCAGAACTAAAGGTATATTTAGTCTTTTGCTTCTGGACTCTTAGAAGGGTCTGAGGCAGCATAACTCACTTTATGGTGTGGTCCTGAGGGCCACAAGTCACAACCCATCAGTGAATAGGTCAAAACTGGCAAATAAGTAATACCAAAAATCAGCACAAAAATATTATTTCAATTATTTAGTCCACATTATTGGTTTCCACAATGAGAAAGGGAAAAAAAGAAGGGAATGTGCAACAAAGATAAACTTTCCACTCTCCCCCTCCCCTCACAAAATAAAAAGATTTTTAAAGCTTGAAAACAAAGGATTGCCAGTAACCCTGGACACAAGATTCACTCCTGCAGCAAATATTTTGATAAAACCGATAGATAAGTTGCAGCAATGGTCATGTTTAAAGATTAAAAGAACTATTAAAGAAGAAGAAGAATAACCCTTCTCACTTTCAGTTTACAGAACAGGAAAATACCTTCATTTTTTTTTAGATCATATAGAAAATCAAATCCATACTCCTTAATAACAACAACAACAACAACAACACCAACAACAACAACAAAGCCTTATCCCAACTAAATGGGGTCAGCTACATGGATCAGTGATGGACAAGTTTGCAAAGTAAAAATGAAGGAAAAAAAGGAGGAAATAAATAGAAAGGAAACAAAGCAACACCTCTGGGACATCCCATGTAAACGTGATCAGCAACATAGATCTTTGCCTCCAAACAGCTCTATTAGATGTCATACTAGGATCTAGACCGAGCATCTACATGTCCTTCCTTACCAACTCTTCAATGGTCATTTTAGGCTTGCCCCTTGCTCTTCTAGCTCCCTACATTTGGATTTGGTCACTCCTCCTTACAGAAGCATTCAAAGGTCTATGATGAACATGTCCAAGCCACCTTAAGAGACATTTTCTGAACTTGTGCTGAATTAAAGCAACTCCCAAGTCGGCTCTAACCTGTTCATTCCTCACCCTATCCCTCCTGGTTTTGCCGCACATCCATCTCAGCATCCTCATCTCTGCTACACTCAACTTATCTATGTTATGCTTCTGGACAGCCCAACATTCCACCCCATAATCATTTCCGGTCTCATAACTATCCCATAGAATTTACCTTTAAGCTTTAGGGGTATACGTCAATCACACAACACTCCAGAAGCACTTCTCCACTTCGTCCATCCTACTTTAATTCTGTGAGACACATCATCATCTATCTCACCCTCTTTATTTATTATTGACCCTAAATATCTGAAATGATCGCTTTGAGGGATCTCTCTCTCCTCAAGTTTCACCACATCGTTATCCGTCCTTGATTGACTAAAGTTACATACCATATATTCCGTCTTAGTTCTACTTATCTTAAGACCCTAGATTCCAAGGTAGATCTCCATAACTCTAACCTTTCATTGATCTCTGCCACTAGTACAATATCATCGGCAAAAAGCATACACCATGGAACCTCCCCTTGAACGTTCTTGGTTAAATCATCCATAAGAAGCATAAACAGATAAGGACTTAATGCAGATCCCTAATGTAACCCAATAGAGATTGGGAACTCATTGCCTTGACCTCCCACGGTTGTCACACTCGTCACCACGCCCTTGTACATGTCTTTGATAATATCTATATAATTACATTACACCCTTTCTTCTCCAATACATGCCAGATGAGCTCTATAGGGACTCTGTCGTAGCTTTTTCTATGTCAATAAAGACCATACGGAGATCCTTCTTGTAGGTTCCGGACCTTACCATAAGCCTCCTAAGAAGGTAAACCGAGATAGTTTGTTGAGATACATGTATCTCTTTTTAGGTTGACTTTGATAACCTTCTCCCATAATTTCATAGTATGACTCATGAGTTTTATGCCTTTATAGTTATTACAACTCTGAATATCGCCTTTATTTTTGTAGATTGGTATAACAGTACTTCTTCTCCACTCATCAGGCATCTTTCTCGTGCTCATAATCTTGTTAAACAACTTGGTAAGCCAAGCAACCCCATATAGTCCCAAATTCTTCCACACTTCAATTGGGACCTCATTCAAGCCTAGTGTCTTACCCGCTTTCATCTTTCTTAGGGCTTCTTTAACCTCGGACATTCCTACCTTCCGTGCATATCTATGAAGCATGTTGTCATGTTGGATATTCAACCCACTCCTACTTGAGCTATCTACATTCAGCAATTCTCAAATCCATAATCCTTAAATGTTATAATATTTTTACTTTTTTTTTTCCATAAATTTTAGAACATAACTAATTAATTTCCTTTCTGCTCTCTTAAGTAAAGACTATAATTGTTATTGCTGTAAGGATAAGACTTAAATTCTTTGGGAGAACACTCCCTTAAATGTAGAGGGGTAGACCCTCTATCTATTGCTTTCTTGTTTGAAGCCAAATTTAAGAACCAAGTGGTGAAATATAAAAATTCTTCCAAATAACACACTACATTGATCACCTAATTTATATTGTAAAGTTTTACAGAGGATCTTCTGGGTTTACAGTTGGATCAGCAATAGAACTGTTGCCTGCAGCGTGCAATGAACCTTACCACAACTCCGATGGTCCATGGATCCAGAACCATTAACTGGTCAAAGGATGAATGGATCATTAAGAACGGTTGGATTCCTCAAACAAGCCAGATGTAAAGATCAGGCCATTTGAATTGGTCTGTACATATCACAAATTATATGGTTCGGAAAGTTGCAGGAAATTTACAACCAAGAGAATCTGAACCCACAACCATAACCCAGTTATCAGTGACACAGAAGTAGGGACTAACAACATAGCACCAGATGAGAATTTTACATTAAAAGCACTCACATAGTGACAGCCCTTCATTGGCTTGAAAGCATGAGCTCGTTTAAAGGCCCAAACCTAAAGTCCACAACCTGAGCTCATGGCCTTCAAATTTTAAGTCCTTGTATGTTACTATTGACCGGCTCTTCCACCGGTATAGATTGATTTTTTTGGGGAGTTTATTCTCACACCAGCTACTAATTATCCTACAAGCCCCCCTTATACACCTGTTACTTCCAGGTGTATAAGGGGGATTGTAGGCTAATGAGTAGTTGATGTAGGCACTAAACTCCCAACAGTAACCATGATGGGTAGAAATTTTTTTCTTTTGCTTCTTATTTATTTATTGCTTTTTGGTGGGGGCAGGGACAATTGCACTGAATAGTTCTAAAGAGGGTATTTTTATAATTTTTTACCATCTTCATCATCTTTAGTCTAATTATTTCTAAATATTACTGTTCACGAACATTTTTTGCAGTAACAGAACAGTCACTCACTCTCTCTATCTCTCTTCTCTGATTCTCCTTTCTCTTCAATTCCAGTCTCAGCTTTGCATCTCAAGACAGGACCAGAACATTAAATCAACAGGTCATTTCTGGTATTTCCTCTGTCATTAAATATTGTCCTGCAATATGCTTACTTCTGCCCTTGCATTAATTGATTGAACTGTTAGAAAAGTTAGTATTTTGATCCTAGCAGTAAATCGTTGTTTTGTATGTTTCTGATGTCCAACCTGCTTGGTGGTTGATTGTTGTTATCTATTCTGCGTCTGATTTCTATTATATCCAACTTCTCTCTGCCTCCTTGCTAGGAATTTCGTCTAATTTTCTATTTCTTTTTCTGTTCCCCTTTTCCTCCTTTTCTAATTGTGATAGTAAGTTATGAAATTTCCCTTGTTTCTATGGGACAATGCTTGGAAAACCCTGAGGTGAACTACCTAGCAGACCCGCAAATTAGATTGGGCCACCTGGTATACCCTATTTCATTTCCTATTTTCAAGGAACCTTTTATTCCATGAGGTCCAATCCCATTTGGGGTTCCTCTACATTTTCTGACCTTAGGGACCCTTTAATGTTTTCCATTTCTTCTGAATTTCTCTTCTTATATCTAGCTTAGCACATGTTCACAAATATTCTCCCTAGAGTCAGCTAACCACTAACATAGGATTTGAATTCTCGTAATCCATCCTACATCATATGGTCAGATGGTTGACTTGCTTCATCAGTCACAGTGCCACACATAATAGAAGACAGACTAGCAAGAGTGTCTCCTGGCCTATCAAATGCTAGACAATAAATTCTTGATAAAAATGAACTCCAAACAAGAACATTATTTGGAAACACCAAGAACTACCCAACTTCACTGAGTGAGGAAAAAAAACCAGTGAGAACTGAGGAGAGTGAAGCAATGCAAAAAAAAAGGGCCATGTTTTGTTGCATATATGCAGACCCAAGAAAGCAAGAGTATAGGTACTCTTGCTTCCCTTCCTTCTCTCTTGAATAGCTAACAGCAAGTAACTTGTATCAGTAATGCAGAAAATGTACATATACATGCAGGTAAGGTCAGTATTTCACCTAATCAGAAATTCAAAATAGCAAAAAAAGCAAATCAGAAACTAACAAAAATGAAGCGAGTCTTCCAATATAAGCTGTCCTGAATTGCAAGCAGAATCAGTTCTTGCAAGTGCTTGAAATTATTTCTTGTATTTTTTTGGGCTGATAAATACTCCCTGAATTTATTTTGAGCTTAATATTTCTATCATAAAGGTGTGCGACATTCCTCAATGTCACATCCTTAATTACTCATTAGACATAGCAAGGAAACTTTAAGTATGGGAGTAAAAATGTAAATCCTTCAATCTTCCTTCCCAACAGGGTTAGCATCCACCCCTTTCAATCTAATGCCTCCCTCCCTGCAAATCCAGATCTGAATTTTCCTCTCTTCTCTGGCAAAGAACTCCCCTCCTCCTTTAGTGTGGACAGTTGCAACAATGATGTCGAAGGCGACGACAGTGGTCATGCTTTCTTATTCTCTCCCTGCGGATCTGGGTCTCTCTCCTCCCCTTTCTTTTCTGGCAACGATCTCCCTGCACCCCCCCCCCCCCAACCCCCTTTTTAACGCCATGATCTTTCCTCTTTCACTTTCTTCTGCTGTGAATATTCTTAGTTGGGGTTCAACTATCCCCAAGATTCTCAGATTTAGATTTATTGTCTAGAACTTAAAATTTCATTGTCTTAGGGTTTCTCAGTTCAAGTTTTCATAGCTTTAAGGAAACTTTGACAGAGAAGAAAATGTTTTTCAACTTTATCAAAATGAACGTTTCAGACAGAGGAAACTTAATAAATGGATGACGAAGACTAATACAAACCATTTATTTTGTTCTCTCTTTTTCGCCTTACCCTCAGTTTAGTTTTGTCAGAAAATAGAATACTTGATACTGGTCCAATTATAATTCTTCAAGAACAGCTAGTACCATGCTCATGTTCCTGAAAAATGAATATAAATATCCACAGTGCCCATTTCATACATGTCCTTATATTCTAGGTTTTTATTTTGACACTCTTACAACTCTATTTCTCTTTATGGACTGATTTTGAGGCAGTAACATTCTGCAGGACAAATTACCACCACTTCCAAACTTTCTTTGGCATGTTAGCTGCTAGTACTGGGCCTACTGGCCCCACAAGATCATTGTAGTTATTTCTGTTCATTGTTAGAGCTTTCCTCCAAATATAAATGTTAACTGGTTCTGAGTAAATTATATGAATTAACATCCACATAGAACTGTTGTTTTCTTGTCTTCAGTTTAAGCTTCGTTATTGATGTTAAAAAAATTTTGTAGGCTTCAACCACTTCCTGATTTTTTCCTATTATCACTCACCCCCCCCCCCCTCTTTTCTTCTATTTTGAAAAAACATATTTTCCCCACTTCAATTGTAAACAGCTAGTATAGCTGCTCATCAGACAGCAGAATAGAAGATCTGGGTCTTAACAGCCCAATCTTCAAATTGCAATCTTTGAGCATACTTGGGTCCACACGGAGCTTGAAAGTAAAGCCAAGAGGGGAAAACAAAAGTTCCCGTGAATTCTTTGAAATGAAACCACAAACATGCAAATTCATCATAGGCTAAGATTGATGTGTTACAAAATCAATAGCATGGATTTTGTGTTCTCACTTTGCATAAATAACAAACCACAAAAAAAATTATCAAAAGAAGTAAAACAAACCTGTGGGAGTGGTAGTGCAGCCATGAGATCGATGAACAAATCCGTTTGTAAATACCTCCTCGCAATTTTCTCATAATCCATTACAAGCTCACCTCTCCCAAACCCCCGGGAAGTAGGTGCTATATATGCTGTCCGGAACTTTATAAGGACATGCAATAGATAGAACAGGTCAGTAATTGTTCGGAAATATGTCAAGATAATCCCCAAATTCAAATCCATCTTTGCACATGATGAGTTCCCCTTCCCCACCACCACGGGTAGGTAGAGAAAAAATGGATCTGTAATCAAAGCCACCAAAGATGAGAACATGAAAACCCGTTTCCATTGCAAGACAATATCACTGCTTGGGTCAAGTATCTTCTTCCTCAATAGCTCATGGTCCTCTGGAAAGACTTTAAGCCACCCAAGTTTCAAAAACCCTGTAATTTTACTTCTGACCCCGGATCTGTCTCGGCCATGGCCAAGACCATTAGATTTCAGCGGAGGAGTTGAAGCCTTGTATAAGGGTGAGGGTGTTTGAAGTTGTGGGGAATCAGTTTTCTCCCACAGCACATCAGAGTGTTGTTTTTCATCAGGATGAATCCTAGTACAAACCAATCCATCTCACCAATTACAATGAAATCTCAAAAGAGAACACTAACAAGAGATTAATAATAGAAAAACAGAACAAAGAAAAACCCCAATCATAATTACCTCACTTTCTTCTCCTTCCTGATCTCCATAGATTCCTGAGAAAGACCAGAGACAAATACTAGAACAAAACTACAGCTGGGACAAAACCAAGGAATCACAGCACATTTTCCAGAACCCAGCAAGCAAAGCCAAACTTAACAGAACTGATATCTTAAACTCAAACTCAAAACTCAAAAAATGCTGTGGAAGAGGCAGTTCCTGAAGGTAACCTAATAATAGTACAGAAATCTTGAGATTCTACAGTCACAAGATATCAGAGATTTTACAAATTTGAAGAATGTTTATACCAGTTGGGATGCCTTCAGTGATTTGCACAGAGAGAGCTGAACAGCACACTGAACTGATTAAATCGTTGTTTGACAGTTGAGAACTGAAATACACTTCCATTTCTATTTTATAGGTTCTTGTCCAGCTACAGTTGTAACTGTTGAATTACCAAAAATAGACATGGAAGTGCTAATTTTTTCCCTCCTTTTTTTTTTTTTTTCAAACCCCACCTAGTATCGGTCCCGGGGATTACCGATATGTATCAAAAGTATTGATCTGAACTGGCTGTATATTAATTAAAAAGAAAAAAGAGTCACCTTTTGTTTGACACCATACGTAATTGTGTTGGTCATGATTGATTCGATATCAATACTTAAAATCATGATTATTTTGATATAAAATGAAAAAAAAAAAAAAAAAAAACCATTTTTTTTCATAAAAAAACACTATATCTATAAGGTATCAATCAAGTGTCCCATACGTATCAGCCGGGTGGTTACTAAAGAACAAGATTAAATTCCTCTACACATGTCCATCAATGAAGAAGAAAAAGATTTAATTGGAACAATGCTCTTTTAGTCTAAAGTAGTCATTCTCAACTATGAACTAAGAAGTAGCAAGAAAAAAACAAGTGTGATATGAGCAAAACCTTGAGCACCCGCATCCCTAACCCTGCTAAGTGCTAAGGAACAAAATAATAAGAACAAGCAACAAACGAACAGGAAATTAGGTATTTAGGTTTCCTCCATCTATACACATTCTTCTTAATTCTCTAATCCAACATAGAAAACTCTATCTGTTACACTCAAATATGGGACCAACTCTTTTTTTTGTTTTTTCTTTCTAAAAGACAAGAACAAAGGTCGATACCCCCTTGCCCAATTGGGCTCGGGGTATTAGGTAAACCCCTAATCGTTCCAAAGTCTCTCTCTCTCTCTCTTTTGTGTAAATGGAAATTCATTCTAGGAGTTAGGAAAATCATATATTACAAGATTAACAAGAGAATTAGTTCTAGTTTTGTAGGCTAATTGATGAGCTGTAACAATCCTACTCCGACATTGTTTCACCATTTCAAAAGATAAAAATTCTTGAGATAATTATTTCATATCCAATAAAAAAGTGAAAAGTTCCCCTGGCCAAGGTTTTTGATTTCTTTAAAAGAGACCAATAATAATTTCACAATCAGCTGTCCAGATTGTCATGCGTGATTCCTAATCGGCATGCTTTATTTTTGAGTTTGAAGTCCTTTTATAATGAGTGAGTCCCCAACCAACCTCAATGGAAGGTACTCTAACCCTAGTTATTTTATACTCAGGTTCCTTATCTATGCAATAGAACTCTTCGATAACATTTTTATATTTATTTTTTGGAAAGAATTCTCTATTTGAGAGCTTGGCCCTGCACCAGAGTGGGGGCCAATGGGAGCTCACACAAAAGCATCAATAGGGGGCAGAACTCCGTATTTCATTTAATGCCACTCTTTGGTATAGTGTGTATATTCTTTCCCACATTGACAATGTGAGAAACCTTCTCCCTTCTCTGTGCAATGCCAACAACAATCATCCTAGATATATGAAAAAAAAAGCCATTTGCATAATCTTGTCCTATATGTTTATCCAAATGGTCTACCACTTTGAGCCATGTGGACAGTTTATTTTTGACTAATTAACTATCAAAGTAGTTGTAAAAAATTATGATTTTGACATATATCAACTTTCAAATTCATATTCTATTAACTACCTTTTGAAAGTCCTTGCATCCCTATATTTTTTGACTAATGTATGTAGCCCATACACATCTGCACTTCACGTATGGATAGGTTACATTGGGGTCCTACCCATTTACAAAATTTGATTTCCATCTAATCTGCCACATGACATATATTTTGATCATTCAGGAAACCTTGCCCCTTATAAACAAAAGAAAACTTCTAAAAAATGTCTATGAGAATAGATATAAAACTTTTAAATGTTTTCTTTTCTTGTCGTCCTCTTTGAATGGCTTATATATAGTTAGGAAGTGTCACTACATTAATCCATCTTAGTAATAAATGGAAAAATGTATAAGAAAGACTGCCCAGGCTTACATTACTTTCCACCCACTCTCCTTGGAATGTCATTGTTGAAAGAGATGTTTCAGGTTCTTTAATAGAGCTTTTAGTGATCAATATATACATTTCACTTAATTTAAAACTTCAATTACATGACAATGGGAATGTATCCAAACCATCAACATCTCAAAGATGATGATATGCTTTGTCTCCCTCATTTTTGTTAACGAGATAAGCTAATAATCTTTTTCATTCTTAATTCAAGTGCCTTTTGTGTTGTAATACATCTTTTAGATGTTTATGGGTGGATGTTCCAATTATCCAAGAATGCACTCGTGGTGATTTATCTGGAAGCAACATTAAACTATGATTTTAATAGCTCAGAAGAGATAATATAAACTAGGGGTGAAAGTTTGATCCTGACAACTTGAACCTGCCCTGAGCCCGAAGAAGGCTTGTGCTAAGATTTTTTTTACCCTGAGGGTAGGTTAGGGTTGAAAACCCCTAACCCTGGGTCAAGGTTGGGTCAAGCTCGGGTTGAGGCCTCAGCCGATCCAACCCGACCTAACCTAGCTCAAAATTTAACCTTGAATTTTTATATGAGAATTTAGGGCTCTTATTGGTTTTTAATTTTTCTATAATTTTTTAATGTATAAGATATAAATGGAAAAAATAGGTCAATCAAGGTTAATCCAAACATTGCAGAAGCAAAGGTCAACCTAACCTAGGCCAGGCTGACCCAACCTGGCATTG
Source organism: Macadamia integrifolia (assembly GCF_013358625.1). NCBI lineage: Eukaryota > Viridiplantae > Streptophyta > Magnoliopsida > Proteales > Proteaceae > Macadamia > Macadamia integrifolia. The sequence continues at coordinate 20,387,609 of NC_056559.1, forward strand.
ACAAGGTCAATTAGGGATGGGTTGGGTTGGTATGAACCCGGAAGGGTTGGGCTGAACATGAACCCGACAGGGTTGGGTTGGGCCTGAGTTGAATTTTGAGGACCTAGGGTTGGGTTAGGTTTTTAAGAAACCCAGCCAACCCAACCTTGTTTCAACACTAATATAAACCATTGAAATAATTAAAGCATTATGATCATCTAATTAACCAACTATAGTCCTCATCCATTAAAATTGATTAAATTCTGCAAGATACCTATAATTTTTATGGAACTAATACAGACTAAAACTAGGACAGTTTCAATCTCTATGTATTACTGAGTTTGATAAGAAAAAATTAGAGGTATCTTGCAGAGTTTAATCTGGTTTAATGGATGAGGATTGAGGAATATAGTTGGCTAATTAGATGATCATAATGCTTTAATTATTTTAATCGAATGGTTTGTATTTTATTCTCCCAACCATTAACGTCATAGCTTAACATGGTTTGTACTTAAATCACCATGAAGTGTGTAATGGAATATTCTCGCATAAACATCTCAAAGATGACAGCCTTATGTCCATCATTTCTGTTTATGAGATGAATTGATCATATCTTTCTTTCTCAATTCAAAGTGTCTTGTGTATTTCACTAATTAATATTCTAAGAATCCAATGACCATTTCACCATAAAGTTAAGTTTTACAAGGATTTTTGAAGTGTAACTAGGGGTATTTCTGTGGGAAATAGGACGGTCAAGTTTGATATTGGATCGATATTGGCTTTGACTGATCTTGTTCCCAATACCAAGTTCTCAAACCTTGGAGGAGACAATAGTTACATGGTGTACCACAATTGCAGTACCTCCTATGGAATACAGTTCTTGCCTAATCTAACAAGTAACAGCAATAGGGAAAACCAAAGCTCCTCATTGCAGCTTTTGCATAAGCAATGAAAAAAAATTTCCTTCCACACTGTTTGGGCTCCAAAACCATAGCTCCTAACTTAGAGAGAGAGAGAGAGAGAGAGAGAGAGAGAGAGAGAGAACCCTACCTACATGAAGCACTCTTCTTGTGATACCCTACTTTCTAAATCCGGTCTAATTTTTCGGTTGGTTTGATTTGATCTTGCAGGACCCGAACCCAAGCGAGCCGAGGCGAATGCCACATGGAACATGATGACAAGGGTGACTCTGAACTCAGGTTGGCCAGATGAGTTGGAGTCGGTGCCTAGTGAAGTCCGTGTGCTCAAATCATGCACTTGCACGTATCACCGGGTCATGTACGCACAATAAAGATATGTGGCCGTATTTTATGTTAAGTACGCATGTTAATCATTTACTAAGAGTGAAATACGTGTCGGGGCAAGCCCCATCAAAAATCCCAATGTTTCGGCTAAGTTTTGGCCAATTGGTTGGTGGTCATAGGTGGGTCAGACCCACCAGTGTGACCTACCACTCCGGTAGCTAGATATTTTGACCTAAGTATAAATAGCATTTCTTACATTTCTTTCCCTCATTTATTATTTTACAAGGTGGGTGAGAAAAATAAAGAAGAGAGAAACAGAAGAAAGAGAAGGGAAGAAGGAGGAAGAAAAAGGAGAAGAAATGTTTGTTGTGCGATGCCAGGGTTGAATCTTTCGATTTCAATGCCGGATTTGTGATCCTAATCTCGACATCTACGATTTGAGGTGAGTAAAGTCTATATTCTTTAAACCCCCAAAAAACTCTAAGTGAAACCTTTCGATTTGGGTAGAAATCCTCTAGATCTTGTTGATCCCTCTTGAGAATATGAATCTAAGGTTTAATAAATGACCTATATGTTGTTTATGAAGGTTTTAGAGGAAGAAATTGCAAGATTTGAGAAGCATTTGTTGATCTCTTGAGCTAGAGAGAAGATTTGAGGTTTTTAAAGTGTTCTTGAGCAAAGAGGTAAAACCCAAGGTTGAAACTCTGAATCGGTCCCAGATCTAGGTTTAGAATCATATTATGGGACTTTAGATGTGAGAAAAATACAGTCGAATCGACCCTTTATGGTTTTCCCAAGGTGGGATGAAGAATAGAAGTGAACAGTAAAATCTTGATTTTAAATGATGGATGCCTTGGAAGTGGTCAGACTCACCAATTCGGAGCCCACCAATCCTTGTTGGGCTTTTGGTCCGACCAGTGGGCGAGGACCGATGGGCACCTGGCTCGCCACTCCTGGCAGAGCCCCTGGGCCAATTGGTGGGTACCTGGCCTGCCAGTTGACCTACCAATCCGACTCTTTGGGTTTCGATTGGGCCCAGATTTGTTAGGCAACATTCTCTAGTGATTTCAAACACGTTGAGATCATCATACTCTGTTGATTTTGAACCTAAAGTGGAGATATACTAAGTTCGACCTCTTTTATGATAGGTTATACTAGAAACTCATGTCATCGCATGCCAGATCTTCCTCGTACCAAAGATGATCATTGTACACGATTAAGTAAGTGGGAAGAGGTGATCATTAACTTTATTTGTGAAGTTTTTTTGCATCATTTCATTATTGTGGTAGACTAGCCATGACATCATTTCACTATTGTGTGTAGCCCAGTCATCCTCGAATGCGATTTGCATGCATTGATGTGCGCATTATGAAATTCATTTATGACTTGATATGTTGATATCTTTAATTGTTAAATGTTTATTCTTGCTTTGAGATATGAGATGGAAGACTTTAATTTATTAAATATGATGCATTGCTAGACTAGATGTCATAGTCGGCTTGGACACGAATGCATTGGTGGCCCGTGAAATGGGACGCGGTGGTATTATGCAGTCGTACTATCTCATATAGGAGTATGCGGTTAGGAATGAAATATCCCTGTGCTACGGCCCTTCTCAGTAGAGGTTTAGGTGTTGGGTATATCACTGGGGGGAAGTCCAATGTTGTGTACCAACGGTGGTGATTAGAAGTATGCCTGACTGATCACTAGGAGGAAACTTTGGTGATATAACAAGAGGGCCAATCGTACTGCTTTTAAATTAATGCAGAGCAAGGCCCATTTTAATTTAATACAGGACAAGGCCCATTTTGCTTTTTCGATACCGACTGTTGGCCTTCTCCAACAACCATATGGACGTATCACAGGATGGAGTTCACGGCTCATACTCGGGGCATATATGCACTGTGGTTGCAAGTAGCATACGACCTATGACTTAGATGTGATGTTTAGGCGGTTTAAGATAATAAAATTAGACATGCATACATATAGGTGCACTCGTATTGCGAATGATTGCTTGGTTTTTCTTTTCACTTACTGGGCTAGTGAGCTCATCCCACCTGTACACCACTTTTAGATGATCTTGCAGGTTATCCAACTGAGAAGCTAGAGTCGGGACCCACTATAGAGTTTTCAATCTAAGACTGGTGGGTCTCAGAAGATCTTGGGCACAGGGCCGAGTGTCCGTGCAAGAGTTGTGTTGCAAGATAGCAACACTGATACCAACCCGAGATTTTTTTTTATTATTTTATTATGTTATCACTTTTGTGTTTTGGATATTTAAATTGTAATTCTTATGTATATATCAAGCCTACAGGCCCACATGTATATGTTCTATGTAATACAATTTGTGTATCAAGAGTATTGGGGTATTTATAGGTATGTGCATGTAAGACTTCCGCTGAAATACAGAATTTGCTTTGTTTAGTGTGTGTATGTGCTGTGCTGTGGTTATTGTATCAAATGATCCTGACAGGTTTTTGGTTAACAGGGGTTAACTCCGTCACCGGTCCAGTTTTGTGAGAACGGGGTGTGGCAATGGTGGTATCAGAGTGTGATGCTCTACCCACTCACAACATACATGATAGATGTAATACCCTACTTTTTTTAAACCCGGTCTGATTAAGCGGTTGAACCGGTTTAACCATGCAGGAACCGAGCCAGAGGAAATTAGAGCAGGTTCCTTATGGGCTATGATGGCACGGGTGACCTTAAACACCAGCTGGCCCGATAAGTCCGAGCCAGTGCCAGAAGAGACGGGAGTGCCCAAACCGTGTACATGCACCTACCATAAGGCTATGTACGGATAAAACAGGTATTATATCCGTATTCTAAGGTATATACGTATGCTACATCGTATGCTTGGGGTGGGGTTCGCGCCGAGGTCTGAACCCGGTCAAAATCCCAAGTTTTGGCTCTCAGGTGGGTAGGANTTTCAGGTTCTTTAATAGAGCTTTTAGTGATCAATATATACATTTCACTTAATTTAAAACTTCAATTACATGACAATGGGAATGTATCCAAACCATCAACATCTCAAAGATGATGATATGCTTTGTCTGCCTCATTTTTGTTAACGAGATAAGCTAATAATCTTTTTCTTTCTTAATTCAAGTGCCTTTTGTGTTGTAATACAATTTTTAGATGTTTATGGGTGGATGTTCCAATTATCCAAGAATGCACTCGTGGTGATTTATCTGGAAGCAACATTAAACTATGATTTTAATAGCTCAGAAGAGATAATATAAACTAGGGGTGAAAGTTTGACCCTGACAACTTGAACCTGCCCTGAGCCGGAAGAAGGCTTGTGCTAAGATTTTTTTTACCCTGAGGGTAGGTTAGGGTTGAAAACCCCTAACCCTGGGTCAAGGTTGGGTCAAGCTCAGGTTGAGGCCTCAGCCGATCCAACCCGACCTAACCTAGCTCAAAATTTAACCTTGAATTTTTATATGAGAATTTAGGGCTCTTGTTGGTTTTTAATTTTTCTATAATTTTTTAATGTATAAGATATAAATGGAAAAAATAGGTCAATCAAGGTTAATCCAAACATTACAGAAGCAAAGGTCAACCTAACCTAGGCCAGGCTGACCCAACCTGGCATTGACAAGGTCAATTAGGGATGGGTTGGGTTGGTATGAACCTGGAAGGGTTGGGCTGAACATGAACCCGACAGGGTTGGGTTGGGCCTGAGTTGAATTTTGAGGACCTAGGGTTGGGTTAGGTTTTTAAGAAACCCAGCCAACCCAACCTTGTTTCAACACTAATATAACCCATTGAAATAATTAAAGCATTATGATCATCTAATTAACCAACTATAGTCCTCATCCATTAAAATTGATTAAATTCTGCAAGATACCTATAATTTTTACGGAACTAATACAGACTAAAACTAGGACAGTTTCAATCTCTATGTATTACTGAGTTTGATAAGAAAAAATTAGAGGTATCTTGCAGAGTTTAATCTGGTTTAATGGATGAGGATTGAGGAATATAGTTGGCTAATTAGATGATCATAATGCTTTAATTATTTTAATCGAATGGTTTGTATTTTATTCTCCCAACCATTAACGTCATAGCTTAACATGGTTTGTACTTAAATCACCATGAAGTGTGTAATGGAATATTCTCACATAAACATCTCAAAGATGACAGCCTTATGTCCATCATTTCTGTTTATGAGATGAATTGATCATATCTTTCTTTCTCAATTCAAAGTGTCTTGTGTATTTCACTAATTAATATTCTAAGAATCCAATGACCATTTCACCATAAAGTTAAGTTTTACAAGGATTTTTGAAGTGTAACTAGGGGTATTTCTGTGGGAAATAGGACGGTCAAGTTTGATATTGGATCGATTTTGGCTTTGACCGATCTTGTTCCCAATACCAAGTTCTCAAACCTTGGAGGAGACAATAGTTACATGGTGTACCACAATTGCAGTACCTCCTATGGAATACAGTTCTTGCCTAATCTAACAAGTAACTGCAATAGGGAAAACCAAAGCTCCTCATTGCAGCTTTTGCATAAGCAATGAAAAAAAATTTCCTTCCACACTGTTTGGGCTCCAAAACCCTAGCTCCTAACTTAGAGAGAGAGAGAGAGAGAGAGAACCCTACCTACATGAAGCACTCTTCTTGTGATACCCTACTTTCTAAATCCGGTCTAATTTTTCGGTTGGTTCGATTTGATCTTGTAGGACCTGAACCCGAGCGAGCCGAGGTGAATGCCACATGAAACATGATGACAAGGGTGACTCTGAACTCAGGTTGACCAGATGAGTTGGAGTCGGTGCCTAGTGAAGTCCGTGTGCTCAAATCATGCACTTGCACGTATCACTGGGTCATGTACGCACAATAAAGATATGTGGCTGTATTTTATGTTAAGTACGCATGTTAATCATTTACTGAGAGTGAAATACGTGTCGAGGCAAGCCCCATCGAAAATCCCAATGTTTCGGCTAAGTTTTGGCCAATTGGTTGGTGGTCATAGGTGGGTCAGACCCACCAGTGTGACCTACCACTCCGGTAGCTAGATATTTTAACCTAAGTATAAATAGCATTTCTTACATTTCTTTCCCTCATTTATTATTTTACAAGGTGGGTGAGAAAAATAAAGAAGAGAGAAAAAGAAGAAAGAGAAGGGAAGAAGGAGGAAGAAAAAGGAGAAGAAATGTTTGTTGTGCGATGCCAGGGTTGAATCTTTCGATTTCAATGCCGGATTTGTGATCCTAATCTCGACATATACGATTTGAGGTGAGTAAAGTCTATATTCTTTAAACCCCCAAAAAACTGTAAGTGAAACCTTTCGATTTGGGTAGAAATCCTCTAGATCTTGTTGATCCCTCTTGAGAATGTGAATCTAAGGTTTAATAAATGACCTATATGTTGTTTATGAAGGTTTTAGAGGAAGAAATTGCAAGATTTGAGAAGCATTTGTTGATCTCTTGAGCTAGAGAGAAGATTTGAGGTTTTTAAAGTGTTCTTGAGCAAAGAGGTAAAACCCAAGGTTGAAACTCTGGTCCCAGATCTAGGTTTAGAATCATATTATGGGACTTTAGATGTGAGAAAAATACGGTCGAATCGACCCTTTATGGTTTTCCCAAGGTGGGATGAAGAATAGAAGTGAACAGTAAAATCTCGATTCTAAATGATGGATGCCTTGGAAGTGGTCGGACTCACCAATTCGGAGCCCACCAATCCTTGTTGGGCTTTTGGCCCGACCAGTGGGCGAGGACCGATGGGCACCTGGCCCGCCACTCCTGATAGAGCCCCTGGGCCAATTGGTGGGTACCTGGCCTGCCAGTTGACCTACCAATCCGACTCTTTGGGTTTCGATTGGGCCCAGATTTGTTAGGCAACCTTCTCTAGTGATTTCAAACACGTTGAGATCATCATACTCCGTTGATTTTGAACCTAAAGTGGAGATATACTAAGTTCGACCTCTTTTATGATAGGTTATACTAGAAACTCATGTCATCGCATGCCAGATCTTCCTCGTACCAAAGATGATCATTGTACACGATTAAGTAAGTGGGAAGAGGTGATCATTAACTTTATTTTTGAAGTTTTTTTGCATCATTTCATTATTGTGGTAGACTAGCCATGACATCATTTCACTATTGTGTGTAGCCCAGTCATCCTCGAATGCGATTTGCATGCATTGATGTGCGCATTATGAAATTCATTTATGACTTGATATGTTGATATCTTTAATTGTTAAATGTTTATTCTTGCTTTGAGATATGAGATGGAAGACTTTAATTTATTAAATATGATGCATTGCTAGACTAGATGTCATAGTCGGCTTGGACACGAATGCATTGGTGGCCCGTGAAATGGGACGCGGTGGTATTATGCAGTAGTACTATCTCATATAGGAGTATGCAGTTAGGAATGAAATATCCCTGTGCTACGACCCTTCTCAGTAGAGGTTTAGGTGTTGGGTATATCACTGGGGGGAAAGTCCAAGGTTGTGTACCAACGGTGGTGATTAGAAGTATGCCTGACCGATCACTAGGAGGAAACTTTGGTGATATAACAAGAGGGCCAATCGTACTGCTTTTAAATTAATGCAGAGCAAGGCCCATTTTAATTTAATGCAGGACAAGGCCCATTTTGCTTTTTCGATACCGACTGCTGGCCTTCTCCAACAACCATATGGGCGTATCACAGGATGGAGTTCACAGCTCATACTCGGGGCATATATGCACTGTGGTTGCAAGTAGCATACGACCTATGACTTAGATGTGATGTTTAGGCGGTTTAAGATAATAAAATTAGACATGCATACATATAGGTGCACTCGTATTGCAAATGATTGCTTGGTTTTTCTTTTCACTTACTGGGCTAGTGAGCTCATCCCACATGTACACCACTTTTAGATGATCTTGCAGGTTATCCAACTGAGAAGCTAGAGCCGAGACCCACTATGGAGTTTTCAATCTAAGACTGGTGGGTCTCAGAAGATCTTGGGCACAGGGCCGAGTGTCCGTGCAAGAGTTGTGTTGCAAGATAGCAACACTGATACCAACCCGAGATTCTTTTTTATTATTTTATTATGTTATCCCTTTCGTGTTTTGGATATTTAAATTGTAATTCTTATGTATATATCAAGCCTACAGGCCCACATGTATATGTTCTATGTAATACAATTTGTGTATCAAGAGTATTGGGGTTTTTATAGGTATGTGCATGTAAGACTTCCGCTGAAATACAGAATTTGCTTTGTTTAGTGTGTGTATGTGCTGTGCTGTGGTTATTGTATCAAATGATCCTGACATGTTTTTGGTTAACAGGGGTTAACTCCGTCACCTGTCCAGTTTTGTGAGAACGGGGTGTGGCAATGGTGGTATCAGAGTGTGATGCTCTACCCACTCGCAACATACATGATAGATCCCTTAGAATCTTATAATAGGACCCCGGGGTTGGGTAAACCTAAAATCTTTAAAGAACTTAAACTCATAATAAAATTAAAAGTCTAAATCCTTGCATTTCATTTCATGCATGAAAGTAGAACTTAAACAGATTAGCAAAAGATCAACTGACCAATTCCATAAGCCATTGATTAAAAATTTTAACAAAAATTTGGGCAGCATAACGGCTATATTGAATTTCTAAATTTTTTAGTAAATTCACCTGATAAACCATAACATAAAGATAATTACAAAAGAGGGGTGACAGCCATTGTCTCCACCAAACTACACAAAAGGACAAACATAATAAGTCAAACTGTCCAAAAGATCCCAAACTATAGAAAAGTATAAAAGTACTCAAACAACCACAGAATTACTACCACTAGAAAGATAGGACAAGAAAAGTAGAGAAAGTGGAGGATGGCTCCAAGAAGGAAAGTAGAGAGAGGATCTGCCACTTCAACAATCGTCGTCATCCACGATGAAGGTTTCCCCACCTCTAGGCCGTGAGGTGCACTTGAAGTGATGGTCGTAAAAGTCAAACCTATCATTCGTCAAGATGACCTCCTTCTTCACTTAGCGGAAGTTAGCAGCAATACCATCAGAAACCTTATCTAAGTCCTTGGCTAAGGACTGGAAACTGACCTCTATCCTTTATAGTCTGTGTTGTATCGCCAACTTCCGGGTGACACTCCCCTCCATGCGCTCTAAGATCCTGTCTTGCTCGTCTTTCAGGGCACTAATAATGCCCACCAATCACTGAAAATTAAAAGCCCCACCTGAAGGTGGTGGAGCTCTAAAGTGTGGATCAGCAACCCTAGTCTCTTGGGGCTCCTCCTCGAGGATCTCATCCTCATCAATCTCCTCCTCATCAATATGAGGAATATAGTCCTCATCCTCCTCACTAACATAATCTCCCTCTATGCCCTTTGGCCCTTGTTCTTCCGCCTCCTGTGGTGCACCCATCAGCACCGGCAATCCCATCCTCCTCAAGTTTTCTCTGATGAACTTGTCCCTTGGATACTTCCCTTCCTTGTCCAACATGTCCAGCTGGAAGTACTCAAACACCTTGGTAAGTGACCTACCATAGGGGAAATTGGAGTCATTAGGGTGAGCAGTGTGGTACTTCATAGTCTTCATCATGACGAAGGGGAGGCAGAGTCGGGAAGCACCCTCTACCAAGGCCATAAAGATGCAGTAAGCAATGTAAGATGTCATAAAGCTCACCTGGTTCCTGTGACTCACTCTAGGAAGCAGGTTAAACTGGGCCAGGTGTGCAAACTCTCATGCGTCGGCAGTATAGGCTGTCTCAGATGACAAACGCTCCTTGCTACCATAGATTGTCCTATAGATATGCTCCTGCATCTCTGGGCTCAAGTCTGAGCCCACAACCTTTACCCTTGGGGGATTGTAGAAATGAGCACCCTCAGTTGAGATACCCAAAATGGCTGCCGACAAGCCCACGATTAATATGATGTTCACTCCCTTCACCAAGTTGGTAAGAGAGTACTCCCCATTCTCGTAGGAGACCTCCAGGTTATAATAGAAATATCGGATGAGGTCTTTATAGCACGGGCTATCAAGATCAAGCATGGGGTCCCAACCTAGAGCGGTGAACCTATCCAACATTTGATAAGCACTGAAGTCGTCAATCACCACCGTCTTCTCCATCATGACGGATTTCTTGGAGAAGGTTGACCATGCAACAGCCGTCTCAAGGCTATGGAACAAGCTCTCATCAAAGTCTGAGGGGTCAACGAAGGCCTCCCTCGCAGGTCGGGCCTGTGTAGAATAAGAACCAGGGGTCGAATTCCTCCCTTGGGATGTAGTGGTCTTCCTCCTTTTGGAGGAGGAGGCTGCCTCCTTGCCCTTCTTAGAAGACATCTTGAAAGCACCAAGGAAATGTGTAAGTGTAAATGAACAAAGGAGTATGAAAAGAATGTGATAAGCAATATTATTAAAAAGGGGGGGTGAAATGAACCCTATGAGAAGTGACATGAATGTAAGAACCCTAAAGTGCATATACAAATAACAAAATGCAATGATATTAAGAGATGAACTTGGAAAGAAATAAAAGAATTTGTAATGAGGAATTGTATGGGTGTGAGAACCTACTTAAGGCCAAATGTAGTTGAATGGGAAATAAGTAAAATCATGGCTAGAAGTCAAAACAAATTGGAAAATGAGGATGGAAACCGCAATACATTAACTTAACGAAAATGGAACTTATACATGGGGCGGATATAGCCAATCATAGAGGAAAATGAGTATATGCCTATAAGAGAATTAATTAAACTATTTTACAGGTAATTGATAGAGGATGGATATAGTGGCATTGTCATTCATAAGAAAAAAAGAAAAAAAAAAAAAAAAAAAAAGAAGAAATGAAGAAAAACCCCAAATTCCAAAGATTTTAACCATAAAGGGGTAAATGTGTATCAAAAGGAAGAAAAACCCATGCACACATGAATGGAAATGGCTTCTCTACTAATGTGTGTGTGCATTGAGAGTGACTAATAGATGGGAACCATCAATTTGCAATAAAGAAGAAAAATTGAGAAGAAAACCCTAAAATAGAGAAATTAGGGCAAAGAAATTGAGATTTTTATCTATAAATCGGTCAATCAAGGCCAACATAACATGGGAAGCATAAATGAATTATCACATTTCCAAGAAATAAATGTCCCCTGGAGAAAATGAAGTACATACAAAGATTTTAGTTTTCTATAATGAAAGAATACCGAAAAACATCACTCTCAAAGAGAAAATGGAGAAAAGAGAACTTACTTGTGGATTTGCGAGGATAAAGAAGGGTTGGAACACCAAAGGGTTGAGTGTGATCGTGAGTCGAAGCGTTGGAACAGACCCTCAAATCGCCCCAGCTTGGAGTTTAGAGAGAACAAAGAAAAGAGTAGGAAAATAAGGGTTTTAAAACCCCTTTTACGTCGCTTGATCACGATCGACGGGACCCAGCCTGACCTTGCTCGCTGGTCTTGCCTGGCGGTTTGGGTATCAAGGGCCAAAAAGACCTAAGTCTAGAATTTTTCTTATTCCATCCTAGTGGGCCCCAATTAGATGCCAATAGGGTTGTTTTGCCACGTAGTTAAGCATCATTGTGAGACTGAACTATGTATTGAATAAATAATTGTGGGTGTCTCTGATCATATAGTGTGGTGCATCAATGTAACCTATGATATAAAATGCGATTGATTGTGAATGCATATATAAATGTTGTGGCACTCAATCAATGCTTACATTTCGGAATAATCCAGGTACAGAACACCATGGTACACACCAGATCTGGTGGTCGTGCCCATGGTACCTCTCATGGTCGACCACCCATTTTTCATGGACCTCGACCTGTAGGGCAATCCTCACATCCACCACCACATGTGGATCATGATCCGGAGGAAGTTTAGGGTAACCCACCCATGACAAAATCCTAGGTCCCCCATATGTCATCACTCCTGGTGATGTGGCGACACTTATACAATAGTCGTAAGGGGCCTTTCAGCAGCAACAAACTTTTATGCCTGCTATGCAACAATACTTGAACCCCACCCAGCAAGGTCAGCCACCTAGGGTGGTTACTCCACAAGACCCTCCCGTGGGGTCTAGAGTTGGGATACAACTTGGAGGAACACCGCCTGGGGTTACATCTCAAGGAAAACCAAGAGGTACCCCTCCGGTTCTACCTTATGACACTCCTCCATTCATGATGCCTCCACCCTATCCATACTATCCAGCTTATCCACCTTATCACCCACCATCTAGCACTATGGCAAAGGTGGTGGAATCTTTTAAGAAGTACATGCCACCCATCTTCACCAAGGTGCATAATGACCCGTTGGAGCTGGATCGATTTATCCAAGAGTTGGAGAAAGTATTTGATATTGTAAAGTGCACAGAGGCGTAGAAGCTTATCTGTGCAGGGTTGCAACTTAGAAATGAAGCTGATTCTCGGTGGAAAGCTTCTAAGCCTATATTGATGGCAACTCACCCAGAGCCTACTTTGGAACAATTCAAGGAGTTGTTCTTATCAAATTATTATTCAAAGAGCTTCAGAGACCACAAGAAGGTGGAGTTTATGGCACTAACTCAAGGAAACAAAACTGTTCTAGAGTATCAGCAACAGTTTGAAAGTTTATTTTATTTTGCTCCTTGCCATATAAAGTCAGTTAAGGAAAAAGCCCAGAAATTTCTTTAGGGGCTGAAGACATCTATTGGTACAGTACTGGAGGTGTTGGACTTAACTGATTATGCATAGATTATGCAGAAAGCCAAGACAATAGAAGATAAGCAATAGGGAGAGCCACCCCTTACACCGGGACTGTGGAACAGGGAAAACCCATATGCTGATTCGGGTAGCTCGAGCAAGAGCTTTCGTGGGTCATACTCTTATGGTCCCTCTTACCGACAGCCTTATAGGTCATCGGGTTATCCTTCCCGACCGGCTAGTGGACCGGGCACTACATCTTTTTGCCCCAACACTAGTGTGGTGCCTACAACCTTGAGACCCCCTCATCCTTCAGCTACACCAGGATCATTACAGAGAGCTCCTACACCGGATTAGGCACCACTGAACCGATGCTATAATTGTCATTCATACAGGCACTTCACCAAGGATTGTCAGTACCTAGCAGCGGCACCACCTAATCAACCCCCTATCCATAGACCTGCATTGACTCAGGGAAACCAGCCTCAGGGAAGGATGTATGCCCTAACAGCTGAGGAGACTAAAGCCAGTACTAAAGTAGTAGTAGGTACAATCTAAATTAAAAGATTTTGTGATAAATTTTGAGTAACCTATTATACTTATACGCAATGCAATGCTAGGTGCCTTATCTGTATCAGGTATACCTACATATGTCTTGTTTGATTCCGGGGCTTCGCATTCATTTGTGTCTAAGAGATTTTCTAGGAAGCTTGAAGTGTCATCTAAGACCTTAGAATACAAATTAGTTGTTAGCAGGGTGGAACAATTGAAAGAAGTGTGTGGGTTGTGTTCACTTGAGATAATGGAAAGAAGCTAGATGCCCAGCTTATCAAATTCGATATATAGAATTTTGACATCATTCTGGCATGGATTGGCTATCAGCTCATTGAGTAAACGTGATGTGTGCCGAGAAACAAGTTAAGATGATGGGTGGTGACGGAGAAGAGCTTGTTTATCAAGCTAAAATGGCAAAGCGACCTAGGAAGACTATTATCTTTGCCTTACAGGCAGTGAAGTTATTAGAAGATAGATGTTAAGGCTACCTTACATTAGTACTAGATGTAGATGCAAATGTTACACCACTGGAGGAATTAGAGGTAGTAAAGGAATTCCTTGATGTATTCCTAGATGATTTAACCCAGCTACCGACTGACAGAGAGCTGGACTTTGCCATTGATCTAATTCTTGGAGTTGCCCTAGTATCTAAGGTGGCACCAACCGAGTTGAAGGAACTGTAGATACAGTTGCAGGATTTGTTGAAAAAGGGGTTTATACGCCCAAGTGTCTCACCTTGGGGTGCTTCAGTCCAGTTTGTTAAGAAGAATGATGGTAGTTTGTATATGTGTATCGATTACCGAAAACTGAATAAGTTAACCATTAAGAACCGGTATCCGTTGCGACTCATCGACGATCTATTTGACCAATTGCAAGGTGCTGAGGTATTTTCAAAGATTGATCTCAAATCGGGTTACTACCAGCACAAGATTAAGAGCAGTGACATACCAAAGATAGCTTTTAAAACCCGGTATGATCATTATGAATTCCTAGTACTGTCTTTCAGGTTAGCCAATACACCAGCTACTTTTATGGATCTAATAAATCGGGAATTTTATTATCTCCTCGATAAGTGGGTCATCATTTTTATTGATGACATTGATTTACTCGAAGTCAGAAGAACATGCAAGGCACTTGAGGATGGTATTGCAAAGACTAAGAGAACAGCAGTTATATGCCAAGTTCAACAAGTGTGAATTTTTGCTCAAGCAAGTGGGATTCCTAGGACACATGGTGTCTAAGAATGGGATCGAAGTGGACATAGACAAAGTAAAGGCTGTAGTAGAGTGCGAGACACCCAAGAATGTAACAAAGATCTGAAGCTTCTTGGGCTTAGTAGGCTACTATCGGCGCTTCATCAAAAATTTTTCTTGGATTTCGGCGCCAATGACCAAGTTAAACCGGAAGGGTTTTTTTTGCAAAGTTTGAGTGGTCAGAAAAATGTGAAAATAGCTTTCAAGAGTTGAAGAAGTGGTTAGTGTCAGCTCCTATATTGACCATTCCAAATTGTACAGGTGGGATGACAGTCTATACTGATACATCCAAGATAGGGTTGGGTTGTGTTCTCATGCAACACGGCAAGGTGGCAGCATATGCATCCAGGCAAATCAAGGAGTATGAGAAGAACTACCCCACTTATGATTTAGAACTGGCAATAGTCATCTTTGCTTTGAAGATCTGGCGTCATTATCTATATGGGGAGAAGTGCGAGATATACAGTGATCACAAAAGCCTTAAGTACTTCTTCACCCAACGAGAGTTAAAAATGAGACAGAGAAGATGGCTTGAGCTTATGAAGGACAATGATTGTGATATTCAGTATCAACCAAGTAAAGCAAATGTTTTGGCTGATGCTCTAAGTCAGAAGGCTCAGATTGTATCGCTTTCGTACTTAGCTGTCAGTCCACAGTTGATACAAGAGGCAATACTGATGGATGCTTTTTATATGGAGGAGCAACCTTGGAGCTTGAACATCAGCCAGGTGATGTTAAGCAGTTGAATATATCCTTGTCAGCCTTACAAGTACATCCATCCATCAGACAGAAGGTAATAGCGAAACAATCTTTGGATTCTGAGCTGCAAAGGATCAGACTAAAAATTCAAGAGTAGACAATGAATAACTTTGACTTCACAATAGCCAATGACGGGACATTACTATTTTGGGACAGGTTATGTATGCCTGATGACATGGAGATACATGATAAGATTGTGAAGGAGGCACACAGTTCTGAATACTCAGTCCATCCCGAAAGTACGAAGATGTACAAAGACCTTAAACAAAGCTATTGGTGGCTAGCAATGAATGCCACTATTACCTTATATGTAGCATAATGTCTCATGTGTCAGAAGGTCAAGGCAGAAAGGCATCGACCATATGGCACTCTATAGCCACTCCCCATACCAGAGTGAAAATGGGACAAGATCACCATGGATTTTGTCACAGGGCTACCTTGTACACCCAAAGGAATATATGCAATTTGGGTGGTAGTTGATAGGCTTACCAAGACTGCTCATTTTATCCCAATCAGGACCAATTACTCCATGGACAAGTTTAGCCCAACTTTATATAGATAACATAGTCCATTTACATGGAGTACTAGTAAGCATTGTGTTAGATAGAGACCTGAGATTCACATCTAGATTCTAGAAGAGACTCCAATAAGCATTGGGGACACAGGTGAATCTGAGTATTGCTTTCCATCCACAGATCGATGGGCAATTAGAACAAACCATAAAAATATTGGAAGATATACTTAGGGCCTGTGCAATGGAAATGAGTGGCAGTTAGGAAGAATACATACCTCTTATGGAGTTTGCCTATAATAATAGCTATCAAACCACAATTGGGATGGCTCCGTATAAGGCATTGTATGGCAGAAAGTGCAGAATGCCCTTATGTTGGGATGAAGTAGGTGACCGATGGATGCTTAGACCAGAAATGATACAGATGATATATGAAAAGGTTGAGGCCATTTGAGAAAGGATTAAGGCAGCACAATCACACCAAAAAAGCTATGCAGATAACCGCAGGAAAGACATTGAATTTCAAGGGGGAAAAAGGTGTTCCTCAAAATCTCTCCTACCAAAGGGTTGCATAGATTCCATAGGAAGGGCAAACTAGGTCTGAGGTATATTGGTCCATTTGAAATCTTGGTCCGAGTTGACTCTGTAGCATATATGTTGGCTCTTCTGCCTTCCCTTAGCAATATTCATAATGTGTTCCACATGTCTATGCTGAAGCGATACATCACTAATCCATCACAAGTGCTACCTGTGGAACCGAAATATTTAGAAGCTGATATGACCTATGAAGAATAGCCTGCTAAAATCCTAGACTGAAAAATAAAAACTCTTCGCAATCACTCCATCGCTTTTGTGAAGATTTGATGGGCCAATCATTCACTTGAAGAAGCGTCTTGAGAGAAAGAAGATGATATCCAAGCCAAGTATCATCATCTTTTCAGACAACAAGGTACTATTATTTCGTGGATGAAATTTTCAAAAAGGGAGATAAATGTAATACCCTACTTTCTAAATCCAATCTAATTTCTCAATTGATTCAATTTTGTCTTGCAGGACCTGAACTTGAGTGAGCCGAGGCTAATGCCATATGGAACATGATGGCAAGGGTGACTCTGAACTTAAGTTGGCCAGATGAGTTGAAGTCGGTGCCTGGTGAAGTCCGTGTGCCCAATTCGTGCACTTGCACATATCACCAAGTTATGTATGCACAATAAAGGTATGTGGCCATATTTTATGTTAAGTACGCATGTTAATCATTTACCGAGAGTGAAATACGTGTCAGGGCCAAACCCTATCGAAAATCCCAATGTTTCAACTAAGTTTTAGCTAATTGGTGGGTGGTCATGAGTGGGTCAGACCCAACAGTGTGACCTCCCACTCCGGTCACTAGATATTTTGACCCAAGTATAAATAACATTTATTACCTTTCTTTCCCTCATTTATTGTTTTACACGGTGGGTGAGAAAAGTAAAAAAGGGAGAGAAAAAGAAGAAAGAGAAGGGAAGGAGGAAGAAAAAGGAGAAGAAGATGCTCGTAGTGCGATGTTGGGGTTAAATATTTCGATTTTAACATCGGATTTGTAATCCTAATCTCGACATCTACGATTTGAGGTGAGTAAAGTCTATATTCTTTAAACCCCCAAAAAACTTTAAGTGAAACCTTTCGATTTGGGTAGAAATCCTCTAGATCTTGTTGACCCCTCTTGAGAATGTGAATCTAAGGTTTAATAAAGAACCTACATGTTATTTATAAAGATTTTAGAGGAAGAAATTGCAAGATTTGAGAAGCATTTGTTGATCTCTTGAGCTAGAAAGAAGATTTGAGGTTTTTGAAGTGTTCTTGAGCAAAGAGGTAAAACCCAAGCTTGAAGGTTAGAATCATGTTATAGGACCTTAGATGTGAGGAAAATGCACTCGAATCGACCCCTTGTGGTTTCTCCAAGGTGGGATGAAGCATGGAAGTGAACAGCAAAATCTTGATTCTGAGTGGTGAGTGACCTGGAAGTGGTCGGACCCACCAATCCGGAGCCCACTGTCCTTGTTGGGCTTTTGACCCAACCGGTGGGCAAGGACCAGTGGACACCTGGCCCACCACTCCTGGCCCGTCGGTCCTGATAGAGCCCCTAGGCTGACCGGTGGGCTAGGACCGATGGGTACATGGCCCACCGGTTAACCTACTAATCTAACTCTTCAGGTTCCGATTGGGTTTAAATTTGTTGGGCAATCTTCTCTAGTGATTTAAACATGCTGGGATCATCATACTTTGTTGGTTTTAAACCTAAAGTGGAGATATACTAAGCTCAACCTCTTTTATGATAGGTTGTACTAGAAATTCACATCATCGCACGCCGGATCTTCCTCGTACCAAAGGTGATCATTGTACACAATTAGGTAAGTGGGAAGGGGACATTAAATTTATTTTTGGAGTATTTTTGCATCATTCCATTATTGTGGTAGATTAGTCATGACATCATTTCACTATTGTCTGTAGCCTAGTCATCCTCGAATGCCATTTGCATGCATTGATGCGTGCATTATGAAATTCATTTATGACTTGATATGTTGATATTTTTAATTGTTAAATACTTATTCCTGCTTTGAGATATGAGATGGATGAATTTAAATTACTGAATATGATGCATTGCTAGACTAGATGTCGTAGTTAGCTTGGACACAAATGCATTGGTGACCTGTGGAATGGGACACAGTGGCACTATGCAGTCGTACTATCTCATATAGGAGCATGTGGTTAGGAATGACATATCCCTGTGCTACGAACCTTCCCAGCAGGGGTTTAGGTGTTAGGTATATCATTGGGGGAAAGCCTGAGGTTGTGTACCAATGGTAGCGATTAGAAGTATGCCTGATCGATCACTAGGACGGTCAGTAACTTTGGTGATATAACAAGAGGGTCAATCGTACTGCTTTAAATTAATGCAGGGCCAAACCCATTTCACTTTAATGCAGGGCAAGGTCCATTTTACTTTAATGTAGGGTAAGGCCCATTTACTTTAACGTAGGGCAAGACCCATTTTACTTTTCCAATACCCATGGCTGGCCTTCTCCAGTAACCCTATAGGTATATCGTGGGATGGGATTCGCGACTCGTACCCGGGGCATACGTGCTATGGTTGCAAGTAGCACATGACCTATGACTTAGATGTAATGTTTAGGTGGTTTAAGATAATAAAATTGGCCTTGCATCCATATAGGTGCATTTGTATTGCGAATGATTGCTTGGTCTTTCTTTTCACTTACTGGGCTAATGAGATCATCCCACGTATACACCACTTTTAGATGATCTTGTAGGTTATCCAGCTGAGGAGCTAGAGCTGGGATCCACTGTGGAGTTTCCAGTCGAAGATTGGTTGGTCCCAGAAGATCTTTGGCGCGAGGCCGAATGCTTGTGCGAGAGTTGTGTTACAGAATAGCAACACTGATACCTACCTGGGATTCTTTTTTATTATTTTATGATGTTACCCCTTTTGTGCTTTGGATGTTTAAATTGTAATTCTTACGTATATATCATGCCTACGGTCCCACATGTATATGTAGTGTCTAATACAATTTGGGTATCAAGAGTATTGGGGTATTTACAGGTATGTACATGTAAGACTTCCGTTGAAATATAAAATTTACTTTTTTATGTGTGTGTGCGTGTGTGTATGTTGTGCTATAGTTACTGCATCAGTTGATTCTGGTAGATTTTGGGTTAACAGGGGTTAACTTAGTCACCAGTCCGGTTCTGTGAGAATGGGGTGTGATAGTTCTCCCCTCCCTTATATCTTATTTGTTATAATAGATGTTGCTAAATTTTCTCCATACAAAAATTAGTAAGAAATAGGATCCCATTGGATAAATCTTTTTAACTTTTATTAATTCAAAATTTTTCTTCCCAGAGACTTACATGAATGTTGAACCTATTGCTGATCAACAGGAGGACATTGCTTTTGGATTTGAGGATGACAATGATTTCTATTTTTAGATGATGTAGAATTTGATTTGGACTTTGAAGATGTAATTTAATTCAATTATAATTAAATTTGAATATTGAAATAGATAGTTGAATTTTGAATTTTAATATTATATTAGTTTAGTTAACTTTTGCTTGCACTTATGTTGTATATGGATGCTATTCTGATTCATTATCGCCTAGAATCTAAAGATCCTATGGACCGTTGATGCCGAAAACCCTAAGCTGGGTTTAGGGTCGTCATAGAGTAGTTTTAGGTTAAATATGAGCTAAGGACATGAATTCACAAACATAGAAACATGAACCTATAATACTAAAACTTAACACAAAAACGCTAAAATAGTAAAAAACTTGAACTTTAATTGCAAACAGTAATTTCATGGGTAGGAGTCCGAATTTGAGATGATTGTTAGATAATTTTAGGGATTTATTTTAGGCCTAACATTTTATTGTAAGAACCTTAGTATATTTCTGGAATACGCATAAACTTTCATTATTCGGAGATGATTTTATACGGCAAATAATTGGAGGAACAAAAGTCTATCCTGATTCTAGGAAATAATTGAACTCGAAGAAGATATTGAAAACAGATATACTTAAGAGGTAGAATTTTGATCTGAAATTTTTATAGTATCTGCCTTAGTGAGTCTAGTTCCTACCAAGAAGTTGACTTTACTTTCGATTCGGGAAGGTTAAGTTTCATATTGACCTACATGGTTTATCTCAGAATTTGCTAGAAATAAAACACTGAACTTAGAAGGATCAGAAACCTAAGTTAGAAAAACTAAATTATTGTGAATTTTGGATATGTGTTAAATATCTAAGTTAAAATTCCTAGTAAACTGGTTGCACCTGATTTAGAATTTCAAAAGTAGTTTTCCCTTATTTTACCCCTTGGATGGTCAAAATTTTTACTTGCTATCATGAATCTTGGCTTACTCTGAGTGAGAAAATGTGTACTTCCATGGATCAGTACCATGCCTCCTCGAAGATCAAATGGTCGAGCTCGCTCTATGTATGCAACCTTACCTACTGATGATGTCCCGCCACTACCACCACCACCACCAAGTGGGGATACTATATCACCACCGAGTGGAGATACTTTACCACCACCACCTTCTATCCCGGGAATGAATCAACAAGATTTTATGGGTGTGATAATGGCTTTCATGAACTTTGTGCAAACCCAAGCAGCCATTGCGGCTGTTGCTACTAATGGCACGTCAAGAACACCTCAAGTAAACTGGGCTAATGACATTGGGCATGTTAAATATTTAAGAAGTTGGGACCCCTAGTCTTCAAAGGAATGGGTACTGATTCACTATGGCCGTCGATATGGGTAGAGAAGATGGAGAAGATTTTCCTTGTTCTAAATGCACCGACCATCAGAAAATAGCATGTGTGACATTCATGCTACTCCGGTTCATTATCGCCTAAAATTTAAATATCATGTGTACGATTAATATCCAAAAACATAGGCAAGGTTTGGGGTCGTCACAAAAAAATTATTTGAATCATAAACCATAAAGTAAGTCATAGTTCTCATCAAATACTTGAGGATGCTCTTGATAACAATCCACTACTCATGTGATTGGACAAATATCTACTCACAATATTTATCACATAATAAATATCTGTCCTACTACACAACATTGTATACATAAAACTTCACACGGTCATAGCATAAGGAATTCTCCTTATAGCATTTATTTATTCAAAGGTTTGAGGGCATTAAGATTTGAAAATGATCATTCCATACCTGAAAGGAAAATTATATTTCTTAGAATCTGAACATATTGAACATAGTAAGAACTTTACTTTTATAATTAGATTATGACAAGCCCAACATATTATTCTTGCAATCTCTCTCAAGCCTGATCCAAGGATGTAACTAGCATCTTCTAGACGTTTCATTAGGAAATTAGTAAACAATCATATCTAGACAGATGATAGTATGCTTGTGTCATTCCTAATGAACAGGATATCATTCACATAAAGAACAATGAAACATACCGCACTCCTACTTAACTTTTTCTAAACATATAATTCATCCAAGTTTTGTTCAAAACCCATATGATTTGATGATTTGTCAAATTGGATTTTCCATCTGCTAAAACTTATTTAAGACCATAAAATGGATCTCAAAAGTTTACACACTTTGGTTTCTTTCCTGATAAGATAAAGCTCTCTAGTTACTATATATATCATACTATTATATAAAAGCACGAAGTGGCAAATTTTTCACTTAACAATTTTGTCATTTCTTCTTCATTATCTCTTCTTTTTATTCTTTTTTTATTTTCTTAAATTGTTGATACCTTTAAATTATTATATTTTTATATTATAACTATAATACTTAAATACTATTTATCTCTCTCTCTCTCCTACTTTCACACGATTTTGCCTATTATCCACTTTCCTTTTTTTACTAAAACTCTTTCTTTCCCTTTCACTCTCACAAGATTTTATCCAGTTTCATTTTTTAATTAAAACTCCTTTCCTTTCTTACTAAAACTCTTTCTTTCCTTTATTTTATTCCCTAAAACTCTTCCTATCCCTCCCATTCTTTTTTTTTTTTGGTAAAAACTCCCTCCCACTCTCACACATTCCTTCTACTCTCTCTCTCTCTCTCTCTCTCTCTCTCTCTCTCTCTCTCTCTCTCTCTCTCTCTCAAAGCTCCTAAGAAGCTCAAAGCTATCAAAAGCACTAAGAAGCCCTGCGCCTTACGGGAAACATTCCACCGTGGGTAGGTTAGACGGTACTTGCTATTAAGATCAGAAAGAAGATTGAGGCAGAGCAAGATTAAACAGTGCTGGCCTAAAAGCCATCTATTTCTCTCTAGGGATCACCAGATTATGGAGATCTGAGAATGTTGTGACCACTTAAAAACAAAGTTGATAATTTAGATATGGTGTGCATGTGTACCTCTATATGCCTCTGGTTTTGTACGTTTGTATTCAACGAACCTTTAAATATATTTCGATTAGCTCTGATACTAATTTGTTATAATAAAAATGCCCATGATCGATATTTAGTATTTCAGAGAGCAAGAGAAAATGATAGTAAATGAAAAAAAAAATAAAACACACACACACACACAAAGAGACAGTTTTATGTTATTCAACTTTTGGCCTTAGTTTTTTGGATTGTCTAATGGTACATACTTTTTGCTAAAATAATTAAACACACTTATACCTTGACAAGGAGACTCTCTATATATAACATCAATATCGCAAACAGTGTTAAGATGTTTGATTTGACATCATTTGTCACAAAATTTTTAATTCACTATCGGCAATTGCTAAGCTCTTCAATAAGCGCTTATGTATTCTCACTTGGTCCATAGCTTTTCCAACGAACCTTTAAATATAATTCACGTTTCACGCACTCATTTGAGTTATCAAAGTAAATGCCAATAAACCTTTTCACTTTAAATTATTCTTCATGAACTATGGACCTATCCTCTTCATATTCAAAAATTGGTATTTTTTATTTTCCAAACAAAGAGAAGTCCTTGCATAACTTCTTTCATTCCTTGAGTAATTCCAAAAAATATTTTACAGATTTATTCGCACTTCAATTTCAAAGTGGTTCCACTTCAAGCTTTCATAAGCATATTTATTAAAATAAAAACGCATTTAGTAACAAGGTCTACGTCTGATAACTTAACACTAAAGCCTAAACCAATTCATATAGTATCACAACAAGAGTATAAATTTAATAATCTGATTTTAGCATCAGACTTGCATTCATCTATTGTACCGTTTAAACTAGGAGTATTTTCAACCCCTGCCCTTGGGGTTCCATAATTCCCTAATGCTAGCAAGGGTAGCAAAACCGACATGAGCCATTTTTTTTTTCCGAGGGAGAAATAATGCCCCCCACCCCTATGAATTATAACAAATATTTCAATGGAAAAAACACAAAATAGTAATAATATCTAAGTAAACTTTAACATAACATTCAACTCTGTAATCAAGGATTTCTTATTCATTACATCTAAGGCTAAGTGCTTAAGTAGGAGGAGAAAGTTTTTAATTTGTTAGGCTTAATACATAAATTAGACCTATCGTGGGCGATTTGTGGGCTTTGAAGGGTCTTATTAAAAAAGGTGACTTAGTTTCTCCTTTCATTTTGCATCACAAAACTCATATATCATCCCCCCTCCCTCAACTACTGGCTTGATTTTTCTTGTGATTTATAAATTATCATGTTGCTTACTAAAATTCTCTGAAAATTTACCCCCCTTCTATAATGGTTTCTATATCTCATCACTAAGTCCGTATGCAACTATTTCCATGATTAATTAAAGATGCATTGGTATCAATGCTATCATTTATTTTTCTAAATCTCATCTTTGTTTGTCATTTATGTGTATGTATGTGTGTGTTTAGCTATACTCTCTTCCAGTACCCACCAAACACTAAGTACAGGAAACTAAACATAATTTTTTTTTTTTTTTCACAAAACAATTGAGGGGACAGAATTTAGAAAGATATATATCATTTACTTAACAAGATATATATATATATATATATATATTTTTGCAATGTAGAAAAATACATATTAAGGCAATGAAGATGGTGGGATAACTTACCAAAAAAAAAGATCGAGAGAGCAATTAAAGGATAAAGTATACCATAAAAGAGAGGAAAATCATGAAGCCATCACTAACTCTTGGCTCTAGAAAGCATGGCGACCATTGAATCTTTTTTATTTATTTTATTTTTTATTTGATAATAGATTTTTTTTATTAGAATGTACAATTTGGTACTTTTGATATATATATATATATATATACACTAGTAAAAATGCACGTGGTGGTAGTCTCCTAGTTAAATATTTTCTTAAGACAAGATTATTGGGTCAATCCATTTGAAGTAAGTTCTGCAAAACTTGGTGACCTTATTTTTCAAAGTTTGTATTTTCTAAAAATAAAACTAAACCTAATTATTCTGAATACAATGGAGAAAATCCACAGACTAAACAATACAATTCCCATAATAGAAAGAAAATGGGAATATGAAACATAAGAAACATATACCTCGTCTTCCTCTACGAAGGTCTTGAGGATGACTTCAATCTCAAAAATAAAATCATAAAACCAAAACCAAAACCAACATAAACACAAAACCAAAGACTGACTGAAGAACAATCAGATTTTGCATAAGCACAAAATTTAATTTTTATACTTGGCAAAAATAAATAGCCTGCACTACCAAATCTATTGGACTTTCAACAACCAATGATCCATTTAAACAAAATTAAAGTTTAGTTTGACAAACGTATCATGTGGATGTGGAGTATCTGAAATTGAGAAATGCAGTGCCAGTGATCCAAGAGCAAAGGAAGCTCAAAGTTGAGAAATTTTATGCTATTGTAGTTGAAAAAAAGTCTGAAATTGAGATACTCTGAGCTATTGTAGTAGGAGAGAAATCTGAAATTGAGAAATTCTGGGATATTGTAGTTGCTTTTTTGTCTTCTCTGTGGTATATATAAGGAATGATAATGTATTATAGAGATAATTTCAAAAAATTAATGGGGTTATTAGTGAAGGATTTCATGCAGTAAAAACTTTTAAAATCAATCGAAGAGGATTGACGGAAACTATTTTTATGTAGTAAATCTCTCCATAATTATTCACTCACTCCCCACTCTCCATAATTCTCCCTTTCTCTCTCTCTCTCCCTCCATATTTGTCTTTGTAAATCTCCCTATTTTTTATCCCCCATGATTAAGGAAAGGAAAACCACGCCTATTGTGGGTTATTATGTGTCTTTTTTTCTTTTCTTTTTTTATCCTTTTTAAGACTTAATTAATGATTATTCCCCCCTTCTCCTCCATGTTTATAGAGAGAGAGAGAGAGAGAGAGAGAGAGAGAGAGAGAGAGAGAGAGATTTAAGGACGAGTAATAGCAAAAATTACTTTCCCCTTTTTCCTCCACGTTTAGAGAGAGAGAGAGAGAGAGAAAAAGAGAGAAAATTATTATTTTCTTTCATCTTCCATTTTGAGGGGTTTTTTGATCATTTGGAATTTTTTTAATTATAGAGATTTAAATATGGAGAGAGAGAGAGAGAGAGAGAGAGAGAGAGAGAGAGAGAGAGAGAGAAAATTTTTTTTCATCTTCCATTTTGAGGGGTTTTTTGGTCATTTGAAATTTTTTTTGGTAGATATCAATGGGTTTTTTGTCTTTTTGAAAAAGTATACCAAAAACAGGGAGTATGTACTTTTTAATAGTAGTATATATTCAATGGCTTAGCTCCTACTGTTTTAAAATGTGTTGTAAGGAAATGATTTGTCTCCATTAGCCATGGGTTTTTCGGGTTGGTAACATTGAAACTTTTTTATATATACGTAAATGAATAATTTTTCGATAAGGGCTTGACTAACTGTAGCCACATGTTAAGATCGAAACCTACTTTACCTGTTCACAATACCTCCCACTACTGTCACAAATTCCTCCTTTCTACCTTAATTTGAAGATGTTTAATGAGTTCTACATTATACACTTAATAATGCAGTAAAAAAGTATACCCATTTAGAATATAGAAGCTCATACATTACAATAACTCAATCTTACAAAGTTAAAAACCTGACCATAAGAGAATGATCATCACCAAAACCAAATAACCATCATTCATGATGAATTCAAACTTTCAAGCCAACAAACGAGAAAGAAAGAAAGAAAAATCCTATGTGGAAAACCCTACAATCACTTTTTTCTTGTTCTCTTCAATAGCATGTGAGAAACCCATATTGACCCTACAACCGCAAGGGCTAGGTCATACCAGGGTTGAATGAGAACCATTCAACTTTCACTGAAAGCAGTGAAGAGCACTAAACACCCTGTGCCTAGTGGAAGTCGAACTTAAGACGTCCGAGTTTACGGCTCATACCAAGTTCGTTGCTCACCAACTGCACTACCCCTTCAGATTATCTATTTCAATCGACAATGACACCCTTTGAAAAAGATTTAAAAATTTGGGCGCTAGGCGAATATAGGTTGTTCATTTGTATTACTATGCTACCCCCTTGGGTTATCAATTTCAATCGACAATAACACCAGTTGAAAAAGATTTAAAAATTTAGGCACTAGGTGAATATAGGTTGTTCATTTGTATTTCCTTAGTATACTAGGCACAATGCATAACTTAAAGTTTGAGTAACTGGGGCAGCAACAACATTCCTTGCTTGAATATATCTTTCTTCGATATGTCCATAAAGGTGGTAGAAATCTGAGAATCTTTACAGACGTGCATTTTTACAAATTGTTAGCACTCTATCTTGCTGTGGACGTAACAATGCCTAATTGTGAGGCTCGGCCTTAGTAACAATTGTTGCTACAATTTTATCTCACCACAATTGACCAAATGACTTAGATGATGAGCCTCTGACAAAAGCTATAACATAATTTGGTACCAAAGGCTTTCTAAAAGTTAGATGCACTCTTTCAATAGATGGGTCTCACTCATTTGTTATTTAGACGAACCATCATACTCAGATGATTCCTAAAGTTTGCACTATTTTTCTTTAGAATATAACAAACCCGTTGAGATAAGTCTACAAAGCTTATATAAATGAGAATCTTTATATAAGTGTATTTTCACAAATTGTTAGCACTCTATCTTATTGTGGATGAAACAATGCTTGATTGTGGGGCTCAACTCTAATAACAATTATTATTAGAATTTTATCCCACCACAATTGATCAAATTAGATGATGTGCCTATGACTAAAGCCATTATATAATCAGGTACCAAAAGCTTTCCTGAAGGTAGATACATCCTTTCAATAGATGGGTCTCACTCCTCTGTTATCCGGACAAACCAATATACCAGGATGATGATTCCTAAAGTTTATACTATTTTTATTTAAAATATGAAAAATTTATTGATAATCATCTTCAACAAATTTTCTACTTAAATATATCTTTCTTTGATAGGTGTACAAAGCTGGTAGAAATCTGAAAATATTTTCAGACGTGCATTTTTATGAATTGTTAGTACTTTTTCTTGCTGTTAATGCAACAATACCTGATTGTGGAGCTTGGCCCTAGTAACAACTATTATTATAATTTTATCCCACTATAATTGATCAAATAGCTTTGATGATGAGCCTCTGACAAAAGTCATTATATAATCAAGTACCAAAAGTTTTCTTGAAGGTATAGACTCCCTTTCAACAGATGGGTCACACTCCTTTGTTATTCGAATAAATCAATATACCAGGATAATTCTTAAAGTTTGGATCGTTTTTCTTTAGAATATGACAAACCTATTGATAATCATCTTCATTCAATTTCAAATGATGATAATCAAATAACAAAGCCTTTTGTAATGATTTACTTAGTTCCTTCTGACCTATATTAGTAACACCTATCAACTCGTTGCAGTTTAATCTTATATAATGCTGAAAATCTATTTTATGGGCCTTCTCATATGACATTCCATATCGAGTTTTATCGTTAGTTACCAAGGGAAGGTAAAAAACAACATCTGTAAGATAATTTTTTTTTAATTTATAAGGGTTTTTCTCATAATATGTAATAATATTTTGCTCAAAATTAATTGTGATGCTTCATCTAACACCAAATTCATGGGTTTGTAATGGATATTGAGAAAAAAATGTCAGTATATCGAGCATACCATATGAATATACACATGTAGAACTGATGAAGTCCATAATAGTCATTTTTCGTCATTCAGTCTTGCTTGATAATTTATAACAATAAAATGATCAACAACATTTTTATGCGTCAAAGACTGCAGTTGATTTTATAATCAAATTTTTTGATATTGAATTTCGCCACTCTCTCAAAAAGTATAATTGAAACACTGATTAGCTCTGATATCAATTTGTTATAACTGGTCAATGATCAATATTTGGTATTCCAGAGAGCAAGAGAAAATAATAGTAAATGAAACAAACACAAAACACAAATAAAAAAGAGAGTTTGTATGATCCAACTTTAGGCATACATACAAGGTTATAAAACACACACACACACACACAGAAAAAAACAGTTTTATATGATTCAACTTTTTGCTTTATTTTTGTGGGTCTTTTAAATGTGTATTCTTTTTGTTAAAATAATTAAACGCATTTATACCTGGGCAAGGAGACTCTCCATATAAAACATCAATATCTCCAAAAGTGTATCATTATTTCTGAAATGATTAAACACTTTTATACCTTAGAAATGAGAGCCTCCATATATGACATCAACATCACCAAAAGTGGTAAGATGTTTAATTTGACATTATTTATTACAAAGTTTTTAATCCGTTCTTGGCAATTGCTAAGCCTTTCAATAAGCACTAATATGTCCTCGTTTGATCCATCGTCATTTCAACGAACCTTTAAATATATTCGGATTAACTATGATACCAATTTGTTATAACAAAAACACCTACGATCAATATTTAGTGTTTCAGAGAGCATGAGAAAATGATAGTAAATAAAAAATATATATAAAACGCACACACACACAGACACAAAGAAAAAGAGACAGTTTTATGTGATTTAACTTTTTACTTTATTTTTATGGGTCTTCTAAATGTGTATTCTTTTTGTTAAAATAATTAAACACATTTATACCTTGGCAATAAGACTCTCCATATATAACATCAATATCTCCAAAAGTGTTCAGATGTTTGATTTGAAATCATTTGTCACAAAAATTTTAATCCACTCATGGCAACGTTCGAGTTTACAACTCATACCAAGTTTGTTACTCACCAATTGTGCTACCCCTTTGGGTTACCAATTTTAATCGATAATGACACCCTTTGAAATAGATTTAAAAATTTAGGCGCTAGATCAATATAGATTGTTCATTTGTATTATTGCGCTATCCCCTTGGGTTATCAATTTTGAATGACAATGACACCCTTTGAAAAAGATTTAAAATTTTAGGTGCTAGGTGAATATAGTTGTTCATTTATGTTTCCTTAGTATGCTAGGCTCAATGCATTTTTCACGAATTGTTAGCACTCTATCTTACTGTGGATGCAACAATACCTGATTGTGAGGCTCAACCCTAGTAACCATTGTTGCTACAATTTATCCCACCACAATTGACCAAATGACTTAGATGATGAGCCTCTGACAAAAGCTATTACATAATCAACTACCAAAGGCTTTCTAAAAGTTAGATATACCATTTCAATAGATGGGTCTCACTCATTTGTTATCTGAAAGAACCATCATACGGGGATGATTCCTAAAGTTTGCACGATTTTTCTTTAGAATATGACAAATCCGTTGATAATTATCTTCAATAACATTTCCTACTTGAATATATTTTTCTTTGATAAGTCTACAAAGCTTGTAGAAATTTAAGAATATTTACACATGTGTATTTTCACAAATTGTTAGCACTCTATCATACTGTGGATACAACAATACTTGATTATGGGGCTCAACTTTGATAACAATTATTACTAGAATTTTATCCCACCACAATTGACCAAATTAGATGATGAGCTTATAACTAAAGCCATTACGTAATTAGGTACCAAACCCTTTCCTGAAGGTAGATACACCATTTTAATAGATGGGTCCCACTTCTCTGTTATCCAGATGAACCAATATACCAAGATGATGATTCCTAAAGTTTACACTATTTTCATTTAGAATATGACAAATCTATTAATAATCATCTTCAAAAAATATTCTACTTAAATATATCTTTCTTTGATAGGTATACAAAGCTGATAGAAATCTGAGAATCTTTACAAACGTGTATTTTCACGAATTATTGGCACTTTTTCTTGTTGTTAATGCAACAATACCTGATTATGGAGCTTGACCCTAGTAACCACTATTGTTATAATTTTATCCCACCATAATTGATCAAATAGCTTATATGATGAGCCTCTGACAAAAGTCATTACATAATCAGGTACCAAATGTTTTCTTGAAGGTATAAAATCCCTTTCGATAGATGGATCCCACTCATTTGTTATTCGGATGAACCAATATACCAAGATAATTCTTAAAGTTTGGATTGTTTTTCTTTAGAATATGATAAACTTGTTGATCATCTTCATTCAATTTTAAATGACAATGTCAGGATGATTCCTAAAGTTTGTAGCATTTTTCTTTAGAATATGACAAACATATTGATAATCATCTCCATTCAATTTCAAAGGACAATGATCAAATAACAAAGTCTTTTGTAATTATTTACTTAGTTCCTTTTGGCTTATATCAGTAACACATATCAACTCGTTGCGGCTTAATTTTATATAACGCTAAAAATCTATTTTATGGGTCTTCCCATATGATATTTCATATCGAGTTTTATCGTTATTGACCAAGAGAAGGTAAAAAAAACATCCGTAAGATAAAATCCTTTTTTTAGTTTATAAGATTTTTTCTCATCATATGTAACAATATTTTGCTCAAAATTAATTATGATGCTTCATCTAAAAACAAATTCATGGGTTTACAATGGATATTGAGAAAAAAATTTCTCAGTATGTCGAGCATCCTATATGCATATATACTTGCAGAACTGATGAAGCCCATAATAGTCACTTATCGTCATTCAATCTTGTTTTATAATTTATAACAACAAAATGATCAACAACACTTTTATGCGTCAAAGACTGTGGTTGATTATAATCAAAAATTTTTATCTTGAATTTCACCACTATTTCAAAAATTATACTTGAAACGCTAATTGACTCTGATACCAGTTTATTATAACTGGTCAATGATTAATATTTGGTATTTTAGAGAGCAAGAGAAGTCAATAGTAAATAAAACAAACACAAAACACACAAAAAAAAGAGTTTGCATGTTTCAACTTTTGACATACATCCAAAGTTATTTTTTATGTCCTTCAAATGTGCATCCTTATTTTTAAAACGATTAAACACTTTTATACGTTGAAAATGAGAGCTTCCACATATGACATCAACATCTCAAAAAGTGATAAGATGTTTAATTTGATATTATTTATTACATAGTTTTTAATCCACTCTTAGCAATTGCTAAACCTTTCAATAAGTGTTAATATGTCCTCGTTTGACGAACCTTTAAATATATTCTGAATAGGTTTGATACTAATTTGTTATAACAAAAACGCCTATGATTGATATTTAGTGTTTCAGAGAGTATGAGAAAATGATAGTAAATGAAAAAATATAAAACACACACACACAAAAAAAGATATTTTTATGTGATTCTTTTTTATAAAATACTTAAACATATTTATATCTTGGCAATGAGATGCTCTATATATAATATTAATATCTCCAAAAGTGTTATGATGTTTGATTTGACATCAGTTGTCATTAAAATTTTAATCCACTCTTGGCAACGTCTGAGTTTACGACTCAAACCAAGTATGTTGCTCACCAACTGGGCTACCCCTTTGGGTTATCAATTTTAATCGACAATAACACCCTTCGAAAAAGATTTAAAAAATTTTGGCACTACGTCAATATAGGTTGTTCATTTTTGTTACTGCGCTATCCCCTTGAGTTATCAATTTCAATCGACAATGACACTTTTTGAAAAAGATTTAAAACTTTGGGCGCTAGGTGAATATAGTTATTCATTTGTATTTCCTTAGTATGCTAAGCTTAATGCATACCTTAAAGTCCGAGTAACTGGGGCAGCAACAACATTTTCTACTTGAATATATCTTTTTTGATAGGTCCATAAAGGTGGTAGAAATCTGAGAATCCTTTTAGACGTGTATTTTCATAAATTGTTAGCACTCTATCTTGCTGTGGATGCAACAATGTCTGATTGTGAGACTCAACCCTAGTAACTATTGTTGCTACAATTTTATCCCACCAAAATTCACTAAATGTCCTAGATGAAGAGCCTCCGACAATAACTATTGCATAATCAACTATCAAAGGCTTTCCAAAAGTTAGATGCACCATTTCAATAGATAGGTCTCACTCATTTGTTATTTGGATGAATCATCATACTGGGATGATTCTTAAAGTTTACACGATTTTTCTTTAGAATATGATAAACCCGTTGATAATCATCATCAACAACATTACCTACTTGAATATATCTTTCCTTGAGAGGTTTACAAAGCTTGTAGAAATTTGAGAATCTTTATACATGTGTATTTTCACAAATTGTTAGCACTCTATCTTACTATGGATGCAATAATGCTTGATCGTGGGGCTTAGCTATGATAACAATTATTGCTAGAATTTTATCCCACCACAATTGATCAAATTAGATGATGAGCCTATGACTAAAACCATTACATAATTAGGTACCAAATCATTTCCTTAAGGTAGATACACCATTTCAATAGATGGGTCCCACTCCTCTGTTTTCTGGATAAACCAATATACCAGGATGATGACACTATTTTCATTTAGAATATGACAAATCTGTTGATAATCATCTTCAACAAATCTTTTACTTAAATATATCTTTCTTTGATAAATGTACAAAGCTGGTAGAAATCTGAGAATCTTTACAGATGTGCATTTTCACGAATTGTTAGTACTTTTTCTTGCTGTCAATGCAACAATACATGATTGTGGAGCTTAGCCTAAGTAACAACTATTGTTATAATTTTATCCCATCATAATTGATCAAATAGCTTAGATGATGAACCTCTGATAAAAGTCATTACATAATCAGGTACCAAAAGCTTTCTTGAAGGTATAGACTCCCTTTCGATAGATGGGTTCCACTTTTTTGTTATTCGGATGAACCAATATAGTAGGATAATTCTTAAAGTCTGGATCATTTTTCTTTAGAATATGATAAACCCATTGATCATCTTTATTCAATTTTAAACGACGAGGCTAGAATGATTCCTAAAATTTGCAGTATTTTTCTTTAGAATATGTCAAACCTATTGATAATCATCTTCATTCAATTTCAAAGGACGATGATCAAATAACAAAGCTTTCATAATTTACTTAGTTCCTTCTGACCTATATTAGTAACACATATCAACTCGTTACGGCTTAACCTTATATAACGCTAAAAAATTATTTTATGGGCCTTCTCCTATAACATTTCATATTGAGTTTTATTATTAGTTACCAAGGGAAGGTAAAAAACAACATCCGTAAGATAAAATCTTTTTTTCTAATTTATAAAAGTTTTTCTCATCATATGTAACATTATTTTGCTCAAAATTAATTGTGATGTTTCATCTAACAATAAATCTATAGATTTGCAATGAATATTAAAAAAATTTCTCAGTATGTCGAGCATCCTATATGAATATACACATGTGGAACTGATAAAGCCCATAATAGTCACTTGTTGTCATCCAGTCTTGCTTGATTATTTATAACAACAAAATAATCAACAACATTTTTAAGCGTCAAAGACTACAGCTAATTTTATAATCAAATTTTTTAATATTGAATTTCACCACTATCTCAAAAATTATACTTTAAACACCGATTAGCTCTGATACCAGTTTGTTATAACTGGTCAATGATCAATATTTGGTATTTCAGATAGCAAGAGAAAACAACAGTAAATGAAACAAACACAAAACACACATAAAAAAGTGAGTTTGCATGATTTAACTTTTGGCATACATCCAAAGTTATTTTTTATGTCCTCCAAAGGTGCATCTTTATTTCTAAAATGATTAAACACTTTTATATCTTGAAAATAAGAGCCTCCACATATGACATCAACATCACTAAAAGTGGTAAGATATTTAATTTTACATTATTTATTACAAAATTTTTAATCAGCTCTTGGCAATTGCTAAGCCTTTTAATAAGCGTTAATATGTCCTCGTTTGATCCATAGTCATTTCAACGAACCTTTAAATATATTTCAATTAGCTCTGATACCAATTTGTTATAACAAAAATGTCTACGATCGATAATTAGTATTTCAAAGAGTATGAGAAAATGATAGTAAATGAAAAAAATGTAAAACACACACACACACAAAAAGAGACAATTTTATGTGATTTAACTTTTTCCTTTATTTTTGTGGGTCTTCTAAATTTACATTTTTTTTACTAAAATAATTAAACACATTTATACTTTAGCAAGGAGACTCTCCATATATAATATCATTATCTCCAAAAGTGTTAAGATGTTTGATTTGACATCATTTGTCATAAAAATTTTAATCCACTCTTGACAACATCCGAATTTACGACTCATACCATGTTTGTTGCTCACCAATTGTGCTATCCTTTGGGTTATCAATTTTAATCGATAATAACACCCTTTAAAAAATATTTAAAAATTTTGGCGCTAGGTCAATATAGGTTGTTCATTTGTGTTACTGCACTATCCCCTTGGGTTATCAATTTCAATCGACAATGACACCTTTTGAAAAAGATTTAAAAATTTAGATACTAAGTGAATATAGTTGTTCATTTGTGTTTCCTTAGTATGCTAGGCTCAATACATTCCTTAAAGTCTGAGTAACTGGGGCAGCAATAACATTCCCTACTTGATTATATCTTTTTTCGAAATGTCTATAAAGGTGGTAAAAATTTGAGAATCTTTTTAGACGTGTATTTTCTCGAATTGTTAGCACTCTATTTTGCTATGGATGCAACAATGCCTGATTGTGAGGCTTAGTCCTAGTAACCATTGCTGCTACAATTTTACCCCACCACAATTGACCAAGTGACTTAGATGATGAGCCTCTGATAAAAGCTATTACATAATCAACTAGAAAAGGCTTTCCAAAAGTTAAATGCACCATTTCAGTAGATGGGTCTCACTCATTTGTTATCTAGATGGACCATCATACCAGGATGATTTTTAAAGTTTGCATGATTTTCCTTTAGAATATGACAAACCCGTTGATAATCTTCAATAACATTCGTTACTTGAATATATCTTTTTTTGATAGGTCTACAAAGCTTATAGAAATTTAAGAATCTTTACATATGTGTATTTGCACTCTATCTTACTATGGATGTAACAATGCCTGATTGTGGGGCTCAACCCTGATAACAATTGTTATTAGAATTTTATCCCACTGCAATTGATCAAATTAGATGATAAGCCTATGACTAAAGCCATTATATAATCAAGTACCAAACCCTTTCGTGAAGGTAGATACATCCTTTCAATAGATGGGTCCCACTCCTCTGTTATCGGGATAAACCAATATACGAGGATGATGATTCCTAAAGTTTACACTATTTTCATTTAGAATATGACAAATCTATTGATAATCATCTTCAACAAATCTTCTACTTAAATATATCTTTCTTTGATAGGTGTACAAAGCTGATAGAAATCTGAGAATCTTTACAGACATGCATTTTCACGAATTATTAGCACTTTTTCTTGCTGTCAATGCAATAATACCTGATTATGGAGCTTGGCCCTAGTAACGACTATTGGTATAATTTTTTCCCACTATAATTGATCAAATAATTCAGATGATAAACCTCTGACAAAAGTCATTACATAATCAGGTACCAAAAGCTTTCTTGAAGGTATAGACTGCCTTTCAATAAATGGGTCCCACTCATTCGTTATTCGGATGAACCAATATATCAGGATAATTCTTAAAGTTTGGATAATTTTTCTTTAAAATATGATAAACTCGTTAATCATCTTCATTTAATTTTAAATGATGATGCCAGGATGATTCCTAAAGTTTGCAGCGTTTTTCTTTAGAATATGACAAACCTATTGATAATCGTCTCCATTCAATTTCAAAGGACGATGATCAAATAAAAAGCCTTTTATAATGATTTACTTAGTTCCTTCTAACCTATATTGGTAACATCTATCAATTCGTTGTGGCTTAATCTTATATAACGTTAAAAATCTATTTTAGGGGCCTACCCATATGACATTTCTTATCGAATTTTATCATTAGTTACTAAGGGAAAGTAAAAACAACATCTGTAAGATAAAATATTTTTTTTTAATTTATAAGAGTTTTTCTCATCATATGTAACAATATTTTGCTCAAATTAATTGTGATGCTTCATCCAACAACAAATTTATGGGTTTGCAATGGATATTGAAAAAATTTCTCAATATGTCGAGCATCCTATTGAATATACACATGCGGAACTGATGAAGCCCATAATAGTCACTTGTCGTCATCCAGTCTTACTTGATAATTCATAATAACAAAATGATCAACAACATTTTTATGCGTCAAAGACTGTAGTTGATTTTACAATCAAATTTTTTGATCTTGAATTTCACCATTATCTCAGAAATTATACTTGAAACACCGATTAGATCTGATACCAGTTTTTTATAACTATTTTATCAATGATCGATATTTAGTATTCCAGAGAGCAAGAGAAAACAATTGTAAATAAAACAAATACAAAACACACATAAAAAAGAGAGTTTGTATGGTTTAACTTTTGGCATACACCCAAAATTATTTTTTATGTCCTCCAAAGGTGCATCCTTATTTCTAAAATGATTAAACACCTTTATACCTTGGAAATGAGAGCTTCCACATATGACATCAACATCACCAAAAGTGGTAAGATGTTTAATCTGACATCATTTATTAGAAAATTTTTAATCCTCTCTTCGCAATTGCTAAGCTTTTCAATAAATGTTAATATGTGTGTGTGTATATATCCATTGAGGAAAACAATCAGAACGCCTATCTATTTGATCTCATAGCCTTAGAGTATAGCTATTGATAATAAAATTCTAATAGATTTAATCATCACCACTGAAAAATTGTTTCACCGTAATTAATCCCTTCCTCTTAGGTATAACCTTTTGCAGTCAGTATTGATTTGAAATACTCTGCTCTCACATCCATGTTTTTAAAGCTCTCTCTCTCTCTCTCACTCAGAACCTTAATGGCATTCTTTTATTTGTATTTCAATAAAGCTAGTGAGGGTTTTATGGAAGTTCAATTGCATAAATGCAAATACTTTAGAGTTCAACTTTAAAATTCTATCTACAATAGTTTTTAGTACATCAAATTTCTTCAGCGCCTTTTGTTTTGTGTGACTCCACATCATAAACTTGGGCTATAAAAGGGAGGTTATAGTACATTATCACCATGCATGGTAACACACTGATTATCCCTATTTGTAACGCATGTTCTTTAATGCTTAGTAGTATATCTAACATTTCAAATCTTCTTATTTAGTTGTTTTTATCACATATTATTATTATTTATTTTTTTTTTTTAAGTGGGGCTGGGGGAATGAAATATTTATTAGTAGTTTTAATATTGCATAGGCCAATAAAGATTTTAATCACACAGATACTGTGAAGACAGAGATAACTTGCCATTGTTTGGATGCCATATTTATTACTTATGTGTAGTACACAATAGTTTATTGTCTCCATATAATACTATTTTCTTCAAGAATTACTCTAGCAAATATTGTTGTTGTTAAAATGGATGACCAGGGATCTTACACAACACAAGATGTTATTAGCCTCATATTGTAAGTTGTCTAATAACTAATGGTAAAGTGTTCTTTTATATTGTACTTATCAGTAGGTTTTTTATCCATATCTATACTATATATACACCTTACTAATCATCATCAGGCTCAATAAAGTAGTCTGGCTCTTCAGGCTTCTGTAAGGGAATCTCAACGCCATTGATCATCTTTTGAGCTCCCATCCTCTTGTTTGTGGTAAACATTGAAGCTACAATTGTGACCCCTAGGTTTTGTCTCAGTATGGAAGGACATGTTGAAATAGTAGTACTAAAGTCTTCTCCTTGTCCTGTTTCAATAGTTGCTTGCTCATTAAATGAATATGGGCAAGACAAAGACTCTTGCATGAAGAGGTCCTTTGCCATCTTCCTCCTCTTGTACTGACGCCAAGCAGTCTGTATGAAGCAAGCAGCCCATGTCCTCCAATGGTGAGAGTAGAAGCGGAAAGTGTGCTGCAACTTCTTACTGTGTAAGCGTCTGAACTGGTTGGCTACAAACTTGAGATCTTCTGCTTTCAAGGCAAATGCTTCCACTTCACTTAGGGTTTTGACTGTCCTTGTGGATGAAGGCAAGTTAAAATTGGACTTATTAAGCAAAGCCCATTCAAGGAGTTCTTCCCCACAAAAGTCACCAGGTCTTAAAGTAATTGAATTAAAGAAACCTGGTCTTCCTCTATCGGTGGTAGAACTTTCAAGTCTACCTCTGATGATAAAAAGCATTGCAGTTACAGTGTCACCTTCACGGACAATGTAGGTGTCTTTGGTGCTTAAGGAGGATACAAGACACTCACATATGGCATCAAGTAGCTGGTCATCCATCTGTGAGAAAAAAGGAACCTGCAAATGGGAAATAAATAATTTGATTGTTGGTTTACATATAACAGATATTACCATAAATTGTATATTATTGAAGGATCGAAGGAACATTTATATAATTCTTCCAATTGAATTGAACAACTTACCCAAGTTCAAAAGGATATGGTAATCTCACTCTTTTGTACAATCAAGAAAAAGTGTGGACAATATTATATATATATATATATATATAAGCACCAATAGATCAAATGATCAATACACAATTAAAATTATGAAGTACAACACAATAATAGATTTTCAAGACACCTGATCATAAGAATCAATGACCAGAATTTCATCATTCGAAATAAAAAGATAGGATGATCGTCCTAAATTATATTATATAAATCATGGTTAAAATCAGGGCTAGGTTGGGCTAAGCCGAATTGGGCCTAGGCGTCAACATAGGCCTTGCCCTACCCTAACTCGCCCTAGGCATCATAATTTTAGTCCACGCGCTATTTGGGCTTAGGACAGGCCGTCAAGGCCAAACTTACAACCCTAGATAATATACAAATGAAAATGATGAAACAACAGGTGAAACATATAAAAGGGGGTCAAAAACTACATTCCTAGGAGATTCTACAAACCATTTCAATGACCCCACTTGAAAATAAGATAATGCCATTATTTTGAACATTAGAGAACCCACAATAATTACAGTTTGGAATGGCAACATGGTATAAAAGGTTCAGCACTAAATTTAGCTTACCAAAACCTGGTCTGCAGATAGTGGAGGGCCAATAACAAGAGAGGGTGGGGCCGGGCCATGTAGGACATAAATTAAAGAGAGATCAAGGCTGTGAATACAAATGATTTGGCCTAACTTAAATACCCAACCTGAACCTGCCATGAATTTAACCTGATCTGAAAAGACTAAAATCCTATTAGTAATCCTAGAGGGGATGATGATTGATACCTGCCGAACAAGGTCCAAACATAGGTGGCGTTGGATGTCTCGACGAATATCAGTTGGTAAAGAATGCAAGATAGCTTCTTCATCAGCTCCTCGTGTAGCATGCCACTTATATTGGATAAAATTCTGAACACGTTCTCGCAAATCCTGAGGGAGTTGGCGATGCCTCATCCATTCTTCAGTGTCCCTTTCTTTAAGTCTCCACTCTTCAAGCCTTCCAGTGATGGATGCTAAGTAGGTCTACACTAGAAAAGATAAGTCAAAGCATGTACAAATATAGTATAAGAATCTGAAACAGGATAATACACTATCCAACCGATGTGGAACTAAACTGCTCTATCCTTGACTATAAAGTTGCATTCATTGCTTCACCTGAGACCTTGCTCTATCATATGGTTTTTTTTTTGGTATGTCTTAATGGTGACAAATATAATGTATATCTATAAATGGAAAGAGGTTTTCTAAGCCGGGGATGAAGGTTATGCCCTTTGCCTACTAAACGAAGGGTCATGGTCTACTCTGATTGGTTGTTTCCCATCACATGAAGCATCGGGAACCCTCTCCATTAGAAATTATCGCAACGCATATTTTGGTAGCAAGAGAAATTAAATGCAAGGGAAGCAAAATTTCAAACCTAAAAAATAAAATTTTGTATCATTACGCCACATGATTATATTATAAACTCTAAATCATTCTATATTTGGTTACTAAATTTCACTCACGTTGCATTCTGTTATTCAAATTCCTTGCATTTGAAAAATATAATAGAAATTACAATTAAAATATGAAAAAAAAAAATCAAGTAATTTGTACAATCCTTTGGAGTAATGATTACAAAATTTCCCTTTTAATTTTGAAAAATTTTCAATTCCATTCCATTTAATTTCCCTTTCAACCAAACAGAACAATGAAAACATTAACGAAGTTAAGCAAGTATAAGAATAACGAGATAGTCACATGAAAAACTAAAAATAAGAGTAAGAAGACACCTGCATGTTCCCAATCAAATGAGCAAATAAAACCAGACCCGCAAGTGAAACGAATATGGCAAATAAGTTCTCCCCAATAAAGGTGCTAGTTATCAAAACCTGCCCATAAC
This sequence comes from Macadamia integrifolia, assembly GCF_013358625.1. NCBI lineage: Eukaryota > Viridiplantae > Streptophyta > Magnoliopsida > Proteales > Proteaceae > Macadamia > Macadamia integrifolia. Next base: position 20,428,754 of record NC_056559.1, read on the forward strand.
AACTGAAGAATAAGAAAACAAAATCAGATTATATATCAAAATTCTGAATGAACATAAGATATCCAAAAACAATTCCCTTAATAATAATAATTGTATTTCATAATCGAACAAAAATGTTTATACAAAAATAGTGCAAGTTAGATAATAATGGTTAGAAAATAAAATGTAAGTATACTAAGGATTATAAAGAGAGAAAAAAAAAAAAAAAAAAAAAAAAAGAGTTTAATAGAATATTACCTCAAGTTTTGCAATCCCCACCAAACACAGAAGAAGTATTTCTCGAGCAAACTTATGGAGAGAACATTATTAGTAAGTAGATATGCAAACATTCCATAATTGAAAGTGAGATTTGGATTATTGACATCACAGTTATCAAACACAACTGTAGTGTTTGCCCAAACTGTTCGAATAGGATTCTGCAAAGATTTACAGTCTAAAAAACTAAGACTGCACTCTAAAGGGCTAACTTCATTTTTGCATTCTGATTTCCAACACATTGTGTATCTCTCAATTGACAGCAAATACCATGATGCCCCTAAAACCTACAAAAAGTAGAAATTAATAAGAAAAAAGGTGAAATAAATTAGTAAGAAAAAGATGAAAGAAGAAACAGAAATATATTACATACATGACTGGCTATCATGTACAGTAGTAGATTATACACTGCACCAACCCAAGCAGTCTTTCCGATAACTCCAGTAGCTTTTATAATTTCGGAACCCATAGGAAAAATTTGATATAATCTCGGAATATATTGGAGCAGCACAATGAGAACAATGGAAATGTTTGTATGATCAGTGTGGGAGGTTCTAAGTTGTGGTATTATAAACCATATCACAACCTGCATCCACAAAAGTTTTGCAGTTTTAGCTTTTATTTGCACCGGTACAACATCCCCCCCCCCAAAAAAAAAAAAAAAAAAAAAAGAAGTTTAAGAGATAGTATTAACAGAATAAGATGAGTACACATTTTTAGAACAACAGTCTAGAATATCCATGCATGTAAGATAACTCTTGCAAAAGTATATTCTAACTCAACTAGTGATGTAACAGCCCTTTATTGGCTTAAAATCATTATCCTGTTTGAAGGCCCAAGTCTAAATTCCACAAACCCGATGGGGAGAAATGGTTTCCTTCACAGTTAACTTTTCTTTTCCCCACTTTTTCATTTTCATGGAGCAGGCACCTAATTATAATTATGATGAGTTGTAAAGAGGACATTCTTATAATTCTCTACAATCTTCTACAGTCATCTGTACTCTGATTGTTTCTTAGTACTACTGGTCTAGGTTATTCTCCACAGCAATAAAACAATACCCATCTCTCTCTTTTTCATTCTCCTTTCTTTAATTTCAGTTTCAGCACTACATGTCAAGACAACATCAAATCATCAAATTTGCAGGTCCTTTTTGGTTAACTTCCTTAGTAATTTTGTATTAAATGATTTAACAGAAGAAAAAAATAAGATTCAAAATACCTCTTTTGATTTTTTTTTTTTTTTTTCATCTCCGCAAAGCTTGAATACAAGACCCTCCCCGATATTGCTTCTTTCAAATCAAAGTAGTGAAAAATATTTAGTCCAACATTGCTTATGGAAGAGAGTCGAGTGAGGTTGAAATTGTGTAATGGGAATCACATATTATTTGTTTTTATGGCTTGTAATCTGTAGTGGTCCATATAATTATTATTGGACATATATACGTTTAGGTTGGGTTTTGAGTTCATTACATATACATGGATAAAATTGTAAGAGATTAGGATTTTAGAGTTTCCGATATATTTTCAGAGGTAAAATTATAATTACATGGGGATTAGGGTTTTTAGGTTTTTTGATAAATTTTATTTTTGGGGAAATTCCTAAACACAAGCAAGGGAATTCATCAAATTGTGAGCTCGAGAGTGTAGAGTGTTTTTTTAGGTTAGTGAAAAATAATCTGATTCTCTCAAGTAGATGTAGGCATTTGTACCAAACCACATTAAATTCTTCGTATTGTGTGTGATTGTTTGCTTAATTTCTTCCTCGTGGTTGCACATTAATACTCATCCCTAGTATAGATTACCACCTTGGCATGCCAATTGCTAGTATTAGGAGCCCCACAAGATCATCTAATTATTTCTGTTTGTGGTTAGAGCTTTCCAACAAAGATTGTCGATGTTAGCTGATTCTGAACAAAGTTCATCGACTAACATCAACATAGAACTCTATATTGTTTTATTTTCGTCTATTTACAATTACTGTATAATGACCCTATGATTTTGGGTGAACCCTTCTCCGACCGTGGATGAAAATTTTTTCTTTGTTACATTTTTATTGATGTTAAAATTTTGTAAGCCTCAACCACTTCCCTGACAATTTCCTGTTTGTCATAACACCCCTCCCCCCTCTCTTTTTCCTTTTTAAAACTAAACCACAAACATGCATATTCATGACAGGATCCAGAGTGAAATTTGTGTTATCAGTAGTGTGCATGCATAAATAATTAACCACAAATTTTATTTTTATTTTTCGAAAGAAGTAGAAAGAATTACAAACCTGTGGGAGAGGTAAAGCAGATGTGAAATCAATGAAGAAATCCGTTCTTAAATACCTTCTAGCAATCTTCTTAGAATCCATTACAAGCTCACCCTTCCCAAACCCACGAGAAGTAGGTGCTATATATGCAGTCCTGAACTTTATCAATATATGAAACAGATAGAACAGATCTGTAATTGTTCTAAAATATGTCACCACAATCCCTGTATCCAAATCCATCTTCACACATGATGAGTTCCCTTGCCCCACTACAACCGGTAGGAAGAAAAAAAATGGATCTATTATCAGAGCCAATAAAGATGAGAACATGAAAACCAGGTTCCAGTGCAAGACAATATCAGACCCTGGATCAAGTATCTTGTTTCTCCATGACTCATTATGATCCATTTGATCTGAAAAAACTTTAGGGCACCCAAGTTTCAAAACCTCATTAATAATCTTACTTTTGACACCACCTAGGCAGCCTCGGCCACTGCTATTAGGTTTCAGAAGAGGAGCTGAAGCACCATTGTATAGGGTTGAGTGTAGTTGAAGTTGAAGTTGTGGGGAATCATTTCCAGGATAAATCCTTGAACAAAACAAACCAACGTTACACCAATTAAAAATGAAATCCCACAAATGATTAATAACAGAATAAAGCAAATTAAGCTCTAAATATCCATAATTACCTCAGTATCTTTTCCTTCCTAAGCTCCATATATAAATTTGGAGAATGTTTTAAGGCAGTTGGGATGATGATCTAAGTGAGTTGCAGGGAGATGAACTAAACTGATTATGTTGGTTGTTGAGAACTGAGAACCACTTCCATCTCTATTCATAGGCTCTTTGTTCAGCTACAGTTTTTTGTAACTGATGAAAAAAAATACACTTAAAGCTCGTGTTGAAGTACAAGGAGTAGAAAAGGAGAAGAGTAGTGAGATGGGTGAGGAGTTAGTATGCAAAGTATATTATTCTATAAAATGTACAAATGAAATGAGAAGTTGGAAAGCTAGGTAAAGCATCATCATGTATCATGTCTAAACAATCTTGATTCAATGAGTTAATTGCTTGCCTTAATTATGTACTCAAGTGTTTAATTTTTACTATTTGGCATCTTAGGGACAACGACGAGAGAATACGATTTATCTACATAAGTTTTTGGTTTTTTTTTTTTTTATAATCCTACACACATGCATCATAATTTAAGGATCTTCGTATGTGACTTTATAAAATGTGCAAATATTGTATTTCGGAGAGGATTGGGCACGTCGATCGCTTTCCTGGAGCTAGTGGATTAATCAATGTGGGGGTGGGGGGAAGGGATTGGGATATATGGGAGGGGTATGAGGGTGGTTTTCTTAGGGGAGGGAGAGAGAGTGACATAGGATGGGGAATCCAGCACTGTGCCCAACCTTTTTCCTATTGGTAAGGTTTCGATCTGCATGTAAGTTTGTACATTTGATCCCACTCAGTCAGTCTTGTTGGTCTAATCAAGCTTAAATTAAGGTTGTGCTTGGTATGCATTATTCTCAGAATGGATTACAGGTTTAGAACTCACTTTGAAACAAGAAAATAGAGAAGATTTGTGTTTCAGAATGCATTCTAAACCCATAAATATTTTATGAGAATATGTACCAAATACAACCTAAGATGATTGACTAATTAACTAACCCCTCTTCAATCCTCACCAAGATTGAACCACTTATTAAATGGTAGGTCAATTTCAATCTTAATTGATTTATCCTTGTCAGGTTACTCAGCACTGGTTAGGTGAACCCTTAATTTTATGGATATGTAGTTCACTTCTTAGAAATATACATACCCTACCACTTTGAGCTTTAAACTTTGTATATTTCAATGGTTACGCACAAACCATCCCTTTGAAAGGCTTATTTATGGCTAGGAAGTGTAACCACTCCATTAGTCTGTCTCAGTAATGATCGGAATGATGCATCAGAGTGACTGGAAGCTTAACTGCTTAGCACCCTCTCTCTCCTTGGAGTTTCATGGCTGAAAGATATGTTTCAGGTTCTTTAATAAAGCAACGTGTAGGATAGAATCTTTTAGGAGATCAATATGTATAGAAAAAAAAGAAAGCTACCCAGTTGCGTGTCTACACTTAGGCGTGCGCGGAAAGACTGTGCTGCTCCCCACTTCATGGGCTGACGATTCTTCTGCACGACCTCCCATCGGTCTGAATGCTAGTACAGTGACTATGCAACCGGGTAGTGTTCTCTTGCTCACGCATTCACCTAGGCTGCATTTGGTAACATTTTTATTCCAGAAACGGTGTTTCATGTAAAAAACGAAAATTTCAGTTTCTATGTCAGAATGCCTTTTTTTTCTTTTTTTTTTAATGAAATTGGAACGACAAAACTACCTTTTGTTGTTCCATTAATTGTCCTTAAAAAAAAAAAAAAAAAAAACGAAACACACCATAAATGCACCAGACACTTTATTCTTTTTTTTTGTTTCCATAGAACGAAAAAACTCCCAAAAACGTTTTTCTGAAACATCACCAAACGCTGCCTTAGTCACTGCGAAAATCTTTAATTACATGATAATGGAAATATCCAAATTGACCATAAAGATTTTAAAGATGATGACATGCTTATCTCCCTCATTTTTTGTTAATTAGATGAGCTAATCATCTCTTTCAATATTCTAAATTAAAGTGCCTTTTGTGTTGTATAATCCAATTATATATCCAATGGCTACCACACTTTATTATCAAATTCAATGACAACATAGACATCGTAACTGTCCTAGTTTCAATCAGTACCAGGTTTCCACTAAAAATTATAGGTATCTTGTGGAGTTGAATACTTTAATCTATTTTAATGGATGAGGAATATATAGAGTTTGCCAATATTATTAGATGTTATAATGCTTAAATCTATTTTAACCAAATGGTTTTTAAAGATTTCTCCCAACCACTAATTAAAATCATAGTTTAATATGGTTTCATGCTTAATTAAATCACTAAGAAGAACCTTACATGAAAAATGGAATATCATAGTCTTACGTCCCTTATTTTTGTTAATTAGATGAGCCAAACATCTCTTTCTTTCTAAACTCAAGGTGCCTCCTTGTGTTTCACTAATAATTCAATGACCATTTTATTATCAATTTTAATTATACAAAGAGATTGCAACATGGTTCCTCTATAAATATGGTTTTCTTGCAAAGTATAATCTAATTTAATAGAGAAAAAAAAAACAATTAAATCATTATTCACATCATTTGTTATTGTTTCCTCCAATATTTTTATTAATTCCCTTTACTTTGAGATAAAGGCTCCATCACATCTATACAAGGAGCCTTTAATATATACCCACCAATCCTCAATCATCTAGGTTGATGATTTTGCTGACTTACCGTTCGATAAATTTGGACCTCTAATTATCATATGCTATGCAGTCGGACAAGAAACTCAATCTCTAAAGTCTATTATTCAATATTCAGATATAACTTATAAGAGAGTCGTTAGAAGTTAGAATAGCTTATAGGCAGGGATGGCTTCTTTTGCTTTTGCTTTTTGCTTTTGAGGGATAATTTTGTTGGTCATACTTGTTCCCTCTGTGAATGATGGAGGCGTTTGGTGCCAATGTAGTTTTTCTCTTTGTTTCCTTTAATGATGATATCAGAGTTAACATCAAAGGGAAGAATGGATGACATTATGAGAGATCAGTGATGTTGAGGTCATCGATCAAGCGCATGGAGGAGTTAGTAGATGAATGTTTCTCCTTTTTATTTTATGATGTCAAGGTTTACCAGCTCCATATAGTAAAAGTACTCTTAATTGGATATCATTTAATGAGTCATTAGTGCTAAGAAGTTGAAGACAGAGAATTCAGGACAAAGTTTTCCTTCACCGATGGTAGATGAGACTGTCCAGATGTGACCCCCATCACTTCCCACCTCTCTCTCTCCCTTATTATACGTGGTCGTGATGGGCCACCAAATTCATTCACCTTGGCCTTAGGAAAAATCGGTCCAATAATTTATAAGAGTAGATGTATGGGTCATCTATCATAGGCGGCGCAAATCGTTTTAGAGTTTTAAGGATATTTTGGTTCATTACGGAAATGACTGTCTATGAATTTTTTTTTTTGGTTGTATAGAAATAAAAAACTAGTATTAAATATCTATTATATATATTTACATTATTTGACTTTGTCCATTATCCTACTATTAGTGACAGTTTTACAAGCTAAATTGAAAATGAAATCCATGGTTGGATGACTTCCCGCTTCTTTGTGGTGAAAGGTTTGGTATTTGATAGGAAAATGATCTCATGAAAGGTTACAAACTGTAGGAGAGGCCATGCTTCCTTGGTAGGATATGGAATAAGGTGAAGTAAAGCCTTGTCTGAGAACCAAACTTCATGTATATTCCATCCTTTAGTGCCATCCATCCTCGATTCTGTTAGGATGCCTTCTGCTTCCACCGCTTCATGTTGAGTAGTTGTAGTAGTATTTGAGTTGATGATCCTAAACTGACCCTATGAGAGGATTCCATATGTCCATCCTGAAGCTGAGTTCAAAAGATTAGTTGTAGCAGGCACGAACCAAAATTGGATATGTCAAAAAAGGTATAAGAAATCTTTTGTTCAAGCTTGCCAGATCATTTGTATCAAGTAAAGCATTAGTATTCATACAGGCGGGATAAATATTTAAATCAGCAATCCATCTATTTATATTATTATGTAAAACAGAAATTGGGTTAGGATTAGATTTTGATGCAATGATATCATTCCTATGTTTCCATATGAAATTGATAGTGATTGCAAAAAACATTGAAAACCCAATTGAGATCCAATTTAGATTTTGTGGAAGAAGAAATATTTTGTCGCCTACAAAAAGGATGTTGAATTTGTATTTTGCAAAGGTAGTCCAAGTGGCCCCGCCACCCAAATGTGCATTGCAAAATCACAATTAATAAACAGGTGAGAAATAGATTATGTAGAACTATTGCAGAACACACGTGATTTATCAATCCATCGGCCCGAAATGTTCTGAACCGATTTTCCATTATGTAGGGTTCGCCAAAGAAACATCTTAAACTTAGGGTGAATTTTTAATTTTCAAATAGTTTCTTTTTTGTTCCATGGCAATCACAAGATTTCTGATTTGTGCACTTGATCTTCAAATATGATTTGTCACAAAATTTACTGATCAATCCGTAATTTTCTTCCCAATCTATCAAATGGATAATATCTAAATGGGTATATAGCATAATAAATTTTAAAGTAATTGAAACTAGGGCAAGAGATTGATGCCCGGTCGAGTGGTCCTTGCACCAACACTAGGACCAATGAGGGCATGCGCAAAGGCATCGACATGTATGAGATTTTTTATTTCACAAAGTATGAGGCTGTAATTCCATGTGCTCCTGTGTCTAGGCATAGGCCCATACAACCAAACAACGTTCTTTTTCTCTTTAACTATTAAAAGTCATTAAATTGAAGAGTTTCTTTTAGGGTGTAATGGTTTTGAATTAATCTGACCAAAGTTCAGTTTGATTTCTATTTAGTCCGTCAGTGAAGGTTTATTATGCTTCTATTTACTTTATGGTTTTATTCGGTTTAGTGGTTTTTAATCCATTTCGAATCAAGTTTTTGATTCAATAAAACAAACTATTTACAATTTGCAATCAAAATAAAAACACATCCAATCTGTTTTGGTTTAGGTTCAAAGAGTTGATTCCGATTCTGATTTTTGGTTTCGGTTATTCTCTACATCTATGTGGAAAATTCCCTAGTAACACCCCTCCCTCCGATACGAGTTTCCTGGGTCTGTTGTCTCTTCATATTTCAAAGCCTAATATTAATTTGCTGTTAGAGCAAGGATTAAAAACTCAGAATCAGGTTAGAGATAGATTTATCTTCATCGATTCTAATTCAATTCTAATTTTAATTATGGGAGAAAGAACACTGTCAGTTTGAGTCTGATGTTGTTGTACTAATATAAGTATTTATTTTATGGGAGAGGGTTAGGAATGCTAGCGAGATGTAATGGAATTAGGAATGCTAGCTGTTTAGTCACCGTCAGATGAAAAGTAAAAGATCTGAACCGTTTATAATCGTTGTCCTACAAAACCGCTATCAATACCGTCGCTCCATTGTTTCCTCTTCTTCTTCTTCTTCTACCTTTCCCCTTCCTCTCCGTCTCCGACTCCGACTCCGACTCCACCTCCCTTCCATTTCTCTGGCCTGAAAAATTCGGCAACACGGTCGCTGGAGCAGTACTTTCCAAAACCGTCTGCTTTCCTGCAGCAAATCCGGGACCCTTGGAAAATCTCCCAAATGATTTCTTATTTATTGGACCGTTTTCTTTCTCCTAAAACTCAATATGGAAAGATGGATTGAATCAGATGAGTGCAACTCTTTCCGCCTTTCTCCCTCTCCCCTTCCATCTCTGGCAATGACATACAAACCAAATGGAATTGTTCATCTCAACTCGATCATCTCCACCAAATATATTGGATTTTCTGCTGCTGCTTCAGGGATGTCATATTCATTTCCAAATGTCTGTTAGAGTTATTTTAGAAGCTGCTTGAATTTTTTAAACGAAATTTTTAGTCTAATTTGGCTGAGAGATTGAACAGATCGAAGGTACGAGCTTGTTAGCTGATCTTGTTCTCTATAGGGCAAGTTTTTTTCATGCTTCCTAGAAAAAAATGTGAATGCTCTCGTAAGCGATGATGCACTTTCTATGATGTGGAAATAGCAACAGATTGGAGTCTGATGTGGTACTGTAATCATGAGTTGTCATAGAAATGATAGTTGGTATGTTGTAGTGGAGTTTCAGGGGAAGTTCGATTGAAATCCAAATGGGGTTATTCAAGGCTAGGAAGGAGACATAGGCACAATTTCCATGTACATTGTGAGCTGGTATTAGAATGTTTGAAATTTTTGGTTATGTTGAATGAAGGTTTAGTTTTCTTAGCAATGGATCAACGTAAAAAGAAGGTAGTCAAACCAACACAAGATGGGTATGGGTGCTTATTTGGATTCGATTAAGGCACGGAACTTCAACATGAGGGGCTTCCAAGTGAATCAGTTGCAGCCGGTCAACCTCCCGTCCACTACCCCATCATCTCCAATTCCGTCAGAGCTCCGACCTTCTCCGCCTTGAAATTCAATGGTGGATATTCCCTCAAGAACACTTGCTTCTCCCCTTCTTCCTTCCTAGAGAGGGGCAGCGGATCGGCTTATTTTTTGGAAGGGAGGCAGAGTCAGAGATGGAGAGGAAAGGGAAAGGGAGAAGAAGAGGAAAGAAGCCAATGGAATTACCATATTGATTAGGTCTTATAGGACAACGAATATAAACGGTTGAGATCTTTTATTTTTTACGTAACGGTCACTAAACCGCTAGTATACCTAATTCCATTGTAACCCGCTAGCATTCATTTCTTTTTCCTTTATTTTATATTATAAAATTTCAAAATTGTGACATGTCCCCTTGTTTTACTTTTTACTTTTACTTTCACTTTAACTTTTGGATAATGAGCTCAAAAGTGTCAGAGGGAAGTTTTTGAATGAAAAATTCACAAAACACAAAAGCAAAGCCAAAGACTTGTCTTTTAGGACAAGTTGTTTAGTGTTTAGTCCCACATTGGAAGTAGAGGAGTGGAAGTGTCGGTTTTATAGAGATTTATTACTTAAGGGTGCAAGCCCTTTGGAGAGGCACTCTCCCTTGTCATGTGTATGTGAGGGGGTTCCTGGGGTGCTTTTGAATCGCGCACGCACCGCCGGGCCTACGTAGACACCCACCCATATGTATAGAGAGGTGTCTGTACACTGTTTAACCATTGCATAAACAGTGTTCAAAACCTTGCTTAGTGAGCCTAGCCTTTCTCTCCCAAAGGATTAGAGTCTAGAGATCATAGGGTTGCTTTATCTTGGAGGTAAAACACAGGAATCCCCATTTGTACTGATATAGGGGGTGTTTCAAATCTTAAGGAGAGTGTCTTCTGATACGACTCAATCCACCTTGTTTCGCTTGCTTCAACGTCACTGCATCAAAGGTTCTTCTGTTGCATTACTGAAATATTGCTATCTATACAGTGGTCTTATACGGGTACCATTTTCTAATAGATGTTACTTACGCTAAACATAGGTAGTCATGAAAAGACCACACAACCCCCCGTTCCATGCACTAAAGATGCTCCTATGTGTTGTTATACGATGTCTTGTATTCCGTCACAGTTTAACCCAGAGAGTGCTGATGCAGCACCTCAACAGGAAAGACAACGGTCCCGCTAGCCGGTTAGCCAGTCGTGGGGGTTGCAAGGGGGGCAGGAGGCCCCCCTGCATAGTAGGGGGTGTAGTGGGGTGCAGCCCCCCACTCAAATTTTTTATTTGAGGGCAATTATGTACTTTCTGGATTAGGGTTTTTCGCTATATATTTGTACCGAGGGTTTCTTTCTTTGTAATGCAAGCAATACTGAGAGGTGTGAGGACGAGCGCTATAACTCTATTCTCCATTGATAGTGAAGCAGGATCTCATCTCATTGGGGACGTAGGCAACCTTATCGAACCTCGTAAAATCCGTGTGCATTGTTTGTTTCTATTTTTCTATTATCTTCTGCATCGTTTTAGGGTTGCGTTTCTACAATTTAATATCAGAGCTCTAGTTTTCATTTTCTAGGGTTTACTATCACGATGGCAGGGAAGGGATCGAATGTCAAGTATGATATCGAGCGGTTCAATGGGAAGAATAATTTCACTCTCTAACATCAAAGGATGAAGGATCTTCTGATACAACAGGATTTGGCGAAAACATTATTGGGGAAGTCAAAGAAACATGTAAAAATTACTGATGAAAATTGGAAGGAGATGGAGGAAAAGGCGATAAGTGCTATTCGATTGAATCTTTCTGATGATGCCCTACAATATGTTGTGGCTATTGAATCTGCACCGCAGTTATGGGCAAAACTTGAAAGCATCTACATGACGAAGTCCTTAACGAACAAGTTGTTTATGAAGAAGCAATTGTATTTTCTACAGATGGAGGAAGGTACAGATCTATTAGAGCATCTTAACATGTTTAATCAGATCATAAGTAAACTTACAAACCTATAGGTTAAGATCGAGGATGAAGACAAGGCGTTACTATTGGTGTCGTCGCTCTCAGAATCATATGATCACCTAGTAACGACTCTCTTGTATGGGAAAGAGACGCTTGAGATGAATGAAGTCGCGGCTACCCTCATGTCTAATGATACAAGGAAGAAGGCCAGTAGTACGAAATCTCAAGGAGAAGGTCTTTTCGGAGGTGATAAGGAGCATGAAAGAGGGAGATCAAATCATAAGGGATCTAGAAAGCGTCGATTGAAATTAAAAGGGGCAAAGACAAAGGTCTCTTGTTACTATTGCAAGAAGGAAGGTCATCTGAAGAGAGAGTACTTGAAGAGGAAGGCGGACTTAAAGAAGAAAGGTGTAAATAAAGCATCTGAGGAAGCTAGCTTGGTTGATAGTTCAGATGGAGATGATGGGGATGTACTCTCTATATCATCAGGTAAGAATCAAGCTTCTGATTTTTGGATTTTAGATTTTGGATGTTCATATCACATGTGTCCACATAAGGATTGGTTTGATACATATCAACTATATAACGGTGGGTTTATCTTAATGGGGAATGATGTTGTATGTAAGACCATTGGGATAGGCACTATCAAAATCAATATGTTTGATGAGATAGTAAGAACTTTAGCAGATGTGAGACATGTACCAGAATTAAGGAAAAACTTAATATCTTTGGGGCACTTGACTCAAATGGCTGCAAGTACATAACAGAAGGTGGAGTTTTCAAAGTTATTAAGGGTGTTATGGTTATCATGAAAGGACAGCTAACAAGAAACCTATACAGACTCATAGGGAGCACAGTTACAGGTGGAGCATCTATGACTACAGATGTAAGATTTGATATAGAAGATACCTATCTGTGGCATATGCGGTTAGGGCATATAGGAGAAAGAGGATTGATGGAGCTTCATAAAAGAAAACTATCGAAGGGAGTGAAAACTTGTAAACTGAACTTTTGCAAGCATTGTGTATTTGGAAAACAATGCAAGGCTAGTTTCAAAATTGCAAAACATAAGAGTAAAAGGGTGCTTGATTATGTACACAGCGACGTATGGGGTCCTTCAATAAAAAAATCTAAAGGTGGGGCAGAATACTTCATGACCTTTGTTGATGATTACTCAAAGAGAGTCTAGATCTACTTCATGAAGCATAAAAGTGAGGTGTTCACCAAATTTAAGGAATAGAAGGCTGAGGTAGAAAGGAAGACAGGAAAGAAAATTAAGTACTTGAGAACAGATAATAGAGGAGAGTACACGTACAAGCCGTTTCTAAAATTGTGCAAAGCTGAAGGGATTACACGTCACTTCATGGTTTCAAAGACACCACAACAAAATGGTGTAGCTGAAAGGATGAACATAACACTTATAGAAAGAGCTCAAAGTATGAGGCTGAATGCAGGGTTGAGCAAGAGATTTTGGGCAGAAGCAGTGAATATGTCATGTTTCCTCGTCAACAAGTCTCCATCAAAGGCGATTGATTGTAAAATTCCCGAAGAGGTATGGACAAGAAAACCAGTAGATTATTCTATTCTAAAAATATTTGGTTGTCCAGCCTATGCACATGTTGAGAGCGAGCAGCGTTCTAAGTTAGACTCAAAGTCTGAGTAGTGCATCTTTCTTGGTTTTAAGAAAGGCGTAAAGGGATTCAAGTCGTGGGATCTAAGTTCACAAAAAGTTATGATTAGCAGGGACGTTGTGTTTAATGAGTCTCATATGGTGAAGTCAAAATGCAATTCACAAATAGTTGGTGAAAATAAAGAAGGTTTTACTGTGCAAGTGGAGTTAGGTGAGTTAGAAACATCAAGAAAAAATTAGTCATCCAGTGACTTACCAAGATAACAGGAAGCAGTAGAAGTTTCCTATACTGTAGCAAAGGGTAAAGGAAAGCGTACTCACAAAGCACCTGTGAGATACGGGTTTGAGGACATGGTTGCCTATGCCTTCACTGTAGGTACAGGTGATCCATCTTCCTATCATGATGCTTTGAGTGATACACAACATGATAAATGGATGGCAGCTATGATGGAAGAAATGGCATCTCGACAGAAGAACAAGACTTGAGAGATTGTGAAAAAATCATTGAGTGTATATGGATCTTTCGTAAGAAAGAGGCAACATCTGAGGAGTGTAAAAGGTATAAGGCCAGACTTGTAGCCAAGGGCTATACACAGAATGAGGGGATAGACTACAATGAAATATTCTCTCTAGTGATGAAACACACTTCAATCAGGGTACTACTTGCTTTGGTGGCCATGTATGATTTGAAGCTTGAACAGCTTGATGTGAAGACTGTATTTCCTTATAATGACTTGGAGGAACAGATTTACATGAAGCAGCCTAAGGGTTTCAAGGTGCAATGAAAGGAAGATCATGTTTGTCTGCTTAAAAGGTCATTTTATGGTCTCAAGCAATCTCCTAGGCAGTGGTACAAGCGCTTTGATTTCCACATGATGAAGATTGGATACACAAGAAGTGAGTATGATAGTTGTGTTTATTATAAAGTGTTAAGTGATAATTCCATTATTTTGTTGATGCTTTATGTTGATGATATGTTCATTGCTACAAAGAACAAGCATGATATAGTTTCTTTGAAGTCTTTGTTGAGTGCTGAATTTGAGATGAAGGATCTTGGTGCTGCTAAAAAGATCTTTGGCATAGAAATCCTTGGAGATAGAAATGCAAGTAAACTTCGGATAACTCAGAAGAGGTATATTGAAAAGGTGCTAGAGCATTTCAATATGGAAAAGACTAAGCCGGTTAGCACTCCATTAGCTAGCCACTTCAAGTTATCTGAAAGAAAATGCCCTACAACACATGAGGAGGTGGAGCAGATGTCTCAAGTCCCTTATGCTAACGCAGTTGGGAGTCTCATGTATGATATGGTTTGTAGCAGGCCGGATTTGTCTCATGCAGTCAGTGTTGTTAGCAGATACATGAGTAATCTAGGGAAAGAGCATTGGAATGCAATTAAGTGGATCTTCAGATATTTGAGCAAGACTAAAGATATAGGTGTTACGTTCAGTGGCAAGAGAAGTTCCACAGAATTGGTAGGTTATGTTGATTCCGACTGTGCTGGTGATTTAGACAAAATGAGGTCTACTATAAGATATGTATTTATATTGGCTAGTGGACCTATATCATGGAGGGCGATGCTTCAGTCTACAATTACATTGTTCACTACAGAGGCAAAGTACATGGCGACAGTTGAGGCTACCAAGAAAGGAGTATGGTTGGCTGGATTGGTTCATGAGTTGGGGTTGGAGCAAGGAGATACACTGTTACATTGTGACAGGCAGAGTGCCATACATCTTGCAAAGAATCATTTGTTTCATGCAAGGACAAAGCATATTGATATGAGATTTTACAAGATCAGGGAGCTTGTGTCAAAAGGCAGTATTCACTTGAGAAAAATTCATAGAGATCTCAATCCTGCAGATATGTTTACCAAGCCAGTTACTACAGAGAACTTCGAGTCCTATTTGGACTTGATTAATATTACTCATTGTTGAAGATGAGGGACGCACCAAATAGGTGCGGGTTTGTACCTCTAATGAGGTATGGGGATGAAGACTTCTACATGTTATCTTTACAAGAGGCTCGACAGAATTCAAGCCAAGGTGGAGATTGTTGGTGTACAATGTCTTATATTCCATTACAGTTAAACCCAGAGAGTACTGGTGTAGCACCTCGACAGGCAGGACGGTGGTCCCGCTAGCCGGTTAGCGGGCCGTTGGGGTTACAAGGGGGCAGGAGGACCCCCTGCATAGCAGAGGGTGTAGGGAGGCGCAGCGCCCCGCTCAAATTTTTTATTTGAGGGCAAATGTGTATTTTTCAGATTAGGGTTTTTCGCTATATATTTGTAGCGAGGGTTTCTTTCTCTGTAATGCAAGCAATACGAGGTGTGAGGACGAGCGCTATAACTCTATTCTCCATTGATAGTGAAACAGGATCTCATCTCACCGGGGACGTAGGCAACCTTGTGGAACCTCGTAAAATCTGTGTGCATTGTTTGTTCCTGTTTTTCCATTATCTTCTACATCGTTTTAGGGTTGCGTTTCTACACTGTGCACCCTCCCAATGGTGTAGATAGACTGGTAGAGATCTGTCAATTGAAGAAGTGCCTAGATATTTACTATAAGGCGAGGCCATCAACTTGTAGAAGTCAACTTTATCCTTCAGCCCTAATACGCCACTACGGTTTCAACTCTGGTTCTCTAGAATTCTCAAAGTCTCCTATGGTAAGGGTCCTTCCAAATACCTTGGTCTCCCCACAGAAATTGGGATCTCCAAAGCTGCAACCTTCAAAGAGATCTAGGACAAGGCTGGAAAGAAATTTACTAGATGAAAGCATCACCTACTATCACATGCAGGAAAGGAGATTATGCTGAAATATATTGCTTTCTCCTTAGCCGATTATGCTTACTCCTACTTTAAGCTTCCAGCATCACACTATAACTAGCTTAGGAAGGCGGCTTCAAACTTCTTCTGGGGGGATGCCTTAGACAAGAGGAAGATCCATTGGTTCTCTTGGCTTCGATTGTATCAAACAAATGAGAGAGGAGGCTTGGGCTTTAGAGATCCATCGCTTCTGAAGAAAGCATTATTATCTAAAGTTGCATGGCAGCTATGGAGAGATCCATCCTCTATATGGGCACAATTTATGAAGGACATTTATTTCCCTACTCTAGATTTCATGGAGGCAGCAAAGGGTTCTAAACCTTCATGGACATTGCTGAGTATAATGGAGTGTAGGATGATCCTTCAATCTGGACTATTGTGGCATATCGACAAATGGGATAAGGTAAGCATATGGTCTGATAACTGGGTACCTAGACTCCCAAATTTCAAAATTGCAATACCCACCATTGGTTCACAAAGGTTTCAGAGTTGATTGATAATGTCAATAGATGTTGGAATCTACAGGTCCTTGACCAGTTCTTCCACCCAAATGATAAGGAAGCAATTTTGAAAATCCAGTTGGGACTTTCTGCAACAAAGGATTATCAATTATGAGTACATCAAAGGATGGAAGGTACACTGTTAAAAGTACATACCATTTGCGAGCAACCAATGGTGTGATGCAGAGAGGTCAAAACCACCTACTGCAGCCTCCCATCGGTGAATGGATTCATCATCTGTGGTGTGGAATGCAGTATGGAAGTGTAACACTTGTACATAAGATCAAGAATTTTCTGTGGCAGTCTTGCGCTGGTGGGTTTGCTTCAGTATCGGCCTTAAATCACAAACATATGCCTATTGATCTGCGTTGCATGCGCTGTCGAGTGATGGAGGAGACTACTGACCACACCCTACTGCATTGCCTGTTTGCAAAGTCCATGTGGTCCGTCTGCAATCTATCACATAGAATTCGAGAGGAAATCGATGTCTCCCAATGGATCCAAGGTTGATCTTACTTTTCTGCAATCTATCACAGAATTCGAGAGGAAATCTATGTTACTCATCTTCCTTCGATCGCTCAGAATGATTGTGTGTTTGCAAGGAAAAGCTGGGAACCCTTAGAAGTGATTATTGCTGGTCAAAAGGCTCATGTTGAGTTCATTTCAGCAACTATGGTGAAGTGAGTGACACCCAATAATCATACAATGCCAGCGCCACCGACTATAGTAATCCTCTTATTGGGTCATTCGAATTGAGTTGTGATGCTACATTGAACCCAAGAACAAAAGGCCGTGGTATTAGTTTTGTGATCCGAGATCACAATTGTCAAGCATGTATTTTGGTTGGAGAGGCATTGGCCATTCAAGAGGGGCTTCTGAAGGCAATATTTGAAGACACAAGGCGACTGTTGAAAGTGAACCTGGAGGTTATCTCTTACAAGATTAATCGAAAGACCCGCATTGTCAATCCTGTCAATCCTAGCAGATATACGCCAACTGGTAACTTTGTTCTAGACCAGTGTTCTTTTGTTCATGTTTCAAGCAGATATACACCACCTGGTCTCTTTTCTAGAACAATGTGCTTTGTTCATATTTCAAGGGATGCTAACACTGTAGAGACTCCCTTGCAAGGAGGGCCCTATCAGTTTCAGAAAGGATAGTCTATCCATTCATGCTTCTGTCTGAGAGTACTCCAATTCACTAAGAGATTGCCATTAATTGAAGTGAAAACAACATTTACCAATGCTGACAGACACTGCTCGGAAAATTTCCCATCCTGTAGGTTCTCGCTCTAACCTCTAGATGCTGAATGAAATATTTATTTATGATATATTATTCCATGATATATGAAACTCCCCCTACCCACTAACCACATTTCTGGAGACCAGAACCAGTCCAAGAAGGAAAACAACAATTTATGAGAACATGATATGCTAATCATTCAAGTTGAAGTATCTCCTTCATCCGAGATTTGTTCTAAATGATCATCCAAGAAACCAAATGCGTTATGCCATCATTGTCGAAATTTGGAACAAGACCACCAGGTAGATCATACAAAAACTCAACATAAGCAGTAAGGATAAATTTCACTCACCCAAAGAACCAATGTAGGCACCCCAAGGTGGCAATGGATATATTAGGTTATCAATTCAATCAATTAATTATACATCCTCATGACGGAATCAAATTCACATTGTTTGGAGTTAATATTCTTTGCAGGGCTTCCAAAGACCGCCAGACAGGGCCAGTAGTTTCTTGCTCGAAGATATGTAGACAAGCGCAGGTTTCAAATCCCGAAGACAGCAGGCTTCAGAATATTTAAGGAAAGAACAAAAGAGTTTCTCAACTTTTAAAGCGTAACATTCAGAGCATACTATCCCGAAAGGGTAGCAGAGCCAAATTGAAAGCCTCACCTCTCCCAGGGCTTGGATCCCACTGCACCACACAATTTGGGTTGGAGACAAGCGCATTCAGCCTCCAGAAATCAGAAGCCATCAAGGGAAACCAGATCATAGCCAGAGCCCACCTGAGCTTGGACATCATGGAGAACCACAACGCTTATCTGGGGTGGAAAGCTTACACAAATCAACCTCTGGATATCAGGACCAGAAGCCCATTGTAGGTGAGGATGCTCAACACTTTCGCAGGGCAGTTGTGTCTAGAATGTCTTAGAAGATGGCAATCCTAACAATTCTGGAAAAAACTTATCCTAAAAAGACCATCAACCCTGACTGACCCAACAGAAAAGGGAGAAAAATTTTGCTCTCAATTTTGTAAACCGTCCCTAATCACTAAGAACCAAAACTTAAGAAATGGCCCCAAGAGGTGTTTTACAAGAAATAAAAAGTACTTTTTAAAGGAGACTAACTAAACATGTGAGACTGTCAATCCTGTGATTTATTTCACCTTTTTACTTCTCTAGAATGTGTCCCACCCTCCAAATTCAAGTAAAGTAAAATTTGATTTAGAAAAAACCCCCCAAGAGTCACAAGACAGTAATTTCAAGAAAACCAAACCCCCAACTGTTAAAAAACAGTGAAATACCTGCCCGAAAGTGTTTGAAGCAGCTCCTCAACCCTTTTAGGTAAGATAAACAAAATTGCCATTAGAAGTTCGAGGGAGATGCCATCACAGCTGGAGGGAATCAATCATGGAGAGAAGCATCTAATGAAGTAGACGACCAGACCCACAATCAATCAGAATCCCAGAGGTAAGACCAGCAGGGGATGAAACCACAGGGTGTAGAAGCAGAAAACCAGTGTATGATGAAGCAGCAAAGATTCTCTACCAAGTCTTACAAGCGGGGACCACGCATCCTCGGCACACAAAAAAGAAGGTATAGAACTCAGTCACATTCTTTGTTTTCACCTTATTACAACTCTCCTCTAGACCTTCCATATATATATATATATATATATAACAACTATATCTAAGTGCAATGATATTTGAAAGAGAAGTAAATAACAAGAGCAATACTAAGTAAGCAAAAGAAACTTAACCAAATCTGAGAAGTTGAACCGAGGGCGTCGCCCAACAATAACAGTTGCAATGATGTCCAGGGATCGTTATAGCTCACTAATAATCTATGTTTTCTCTCTCGAAACCAAAAAGTTCAGCGCTCCCAATACTCAGCTCCTGCTTCGGTGTCGACCTCTAACAGCATGGCTGCAGACCAGTTCAGAGACAATGCTTCAGTATCATAAGGTCTAAATATTTAAGGCCAAACATGCACATATGATACAACAGAAAGTTCTATCAACAACATAAAATACAGGTAGCAATAAGGAAATATTAGGGGTAAGGACCCACATTGCACCAGATCAGACTTAAAGCACAAAGAGAAGGCGAACTGAAAGCCACATTGTGGTTTTTTTCTTTCATTATTATTATTTTTCTTTTCTTTTCTTTTCTTTTGGGTGGGGGAGTGTGGGGGGGAGGGTTACTGCATTCATAGCTGCCAGTTAGAATTTCTGTTAAATAATCCAGAACAAGCTCCAGCACTAGATATAGCTTCAAACACCTAAGCCAGATGGACCACAAAACGGACGATCCAACTTTCCTTGATGTGCACAATCAGGTTGTTGGTGGAACATCTTTACAATCTACTAGAAGAAACAATCCTTTAAGTCATCATATCAAATAGCAAACCCACGAATTATAGTCTTTACCCATTTGTGTATGGTGAGTCCTCCCTGCCACGGTAAACTGGTGACCTGCTAGAACGTCCACGATAAGGCGACGGACTGCGGCGTCTTGGTGAACGTCCACGAGGACTGTAACTCCTGTCCAAAGCAAGGTTTATCAATATAAATCAAACATAGCAAATCTCCAACCAATTAAAGTAGCAAAACAATACATTAAATGTTACACAAGAAAATCTTTATAGAGGGATTGACAAATTCAGTTTCTATCAGCGAAAAAAAAAAGTAACCCCAAAAAATAAACACAAATAAAAATAACCAAAAGATAAGTACTAGTGAATTAAGATCGGCTCAGCCCATCACTACAGCTAATAGTCGTCATTCAACCCAACATGGCACAGAAGATGGAACCCATTAGAACCATCCTTGAAGTCCATTCAAATGTCTATTATAAGAACCATTACATAACTCTAGGATTGAATATGCAAACAAAGGGAATAGGTAGAAAATTCAGCCCACAAACTTACCTGCGACCATAGGTTGGACTGCTGCGGTATCTAGGGCTGCGGCTACGCCGCCTTCCAGAGCCAACACGCAAGCGGCATTCTCGAGCAAAATGACCTGGCTCACCACACTCATAGCACTTCAAGTCAGAACCTCCTGAACGACCACGGCTACCACCCCTGCCGCCACCACCGCCATAACCCCTGGAATTGTGAGACAGCTCAACTCTCCATCCATTCTTACCTATTCCAAGTAAAGCCACATCATTAAATTCACACTCAACATCGTAGTGAGACCTGGACAAGGATGTGCAACACAATGTGGTGCGGTCATCTATTTCAACAATATGTTCAGCATAACACGAGAAGGAAACAATGGTAACTAAACAAAATAACTTTTGGAATTAAAAGTACTGAGAGTATATATAGAAAGATCGTAGCACTAATTTCTCTTATCCAGCAATAGCCGCATATGCTATGGCAAGCCTGTGAATTTTGAAGAAGGGCAGATATCCAAGCCCTGTCTCTGACAATTCACCCTAAATTCAATTTACTGAGCAGTCTTTCCCCTTCGCTAGAGAAGCACATTTTTTCCTTTGTCCTGAATCCTAACCACCACCACCCTTCACCCCCACGAAAAAAAAGTACATTTTAGATCAAACCAAAAGTAACTATTCTAGTTCAGAGCCACAAATTTGGATCAGCAGCTTTAAGTCCCAGCAATGAAAATACTGAAAAGTTCCAAATGGTTGAGGAAAAAAGATTAAACCAAGCCAACAAAACATACATGAAACTCAAGAGACCTAAAAGTATGTGTGTCAAATGCAGATTTACTTCAGATCCTCGTACGCATGTCTCAATCATTTCCAGCAATATGGAAAACTTAACTGCTACAGACAACAATCTACCATGTTAATAATAGATAAACTATCTTGGCTATGTCTTCATTGTGAATAACTTTCCAATGAACATTAAAACAACCAGCATGAGTGCCATCAGAAAATTTTATAAAATACATCAAAGAATTATTTAAATGAAATGAACTTGGCAATTGGTGATGCAGAGCTAAGGATGTACCAGTGTGGGACATAGTTGTCAGAGCGCTAGGCGACTCAAGGCATTAGATGGCCTTCCTAAGCGCTTAGGCAATAAGGTGGTGGCTAGATAGTGCCTAGGTGACCTAAGCATGCATGAATGATTTTAAAACATGGATATAGTTTCATTCTCACTTCTCAAAACAAAAGGAACAAACCATGTGCCAAGGTTTTTGGACACCAAGTCTGTAACGTAAGTACAAACAAGTTCACCCAGAATGTATGTAAAAAATCTAATAACTGCTTTTGTCAAAGCAAACACGAATTGTAAGGGTAGTGGAGTGGAAGGGGCAAGGAGTCACACAACACACCGTGACATTCTTGAGACTGCCAGTTGGAAAAGAACACGTTGGCACAATTGGATAAAACATCACCCACCAGCTTTACTCTATTTCCCTTCCTCATCCCTTTATAATTTTCACTATTATATTAAAGCCATAAAATTTTACAAAAACAGCAAACTAACCAAGGAAGCAAGCAGTAAAGAAGGGTAATGGAGGGCGGCCTTAGGGAAGAAAGAAATCTCTGAGAGAAATCAGAGTTGCAGGGAGAAGAGAAGAATCACACAAAGGAGAAGGGGGAAGAAGGTCTCACGACCAAGCAAACCACAAAGTTTCAACCAATTAATTAATTCATCATTCAAAAATCTGTCTACGAAATTGGGTTACATGCCTTTATATAATAAATCAAAATCAAAACTTGCCTAATCAAAATCTAAAACTAAAATAGCAACTACTAATTACTTCCTAAATTTTAACTAACAAAATTAAAAACAAAATAAAACTTAAAATGGCGATTCCCTAATTGACTATCAATTACCCAAATTAAAAGATTGCAAATAATTCCCAAACAAAATAAAATCATAAAGATCATAAGGAATCCAAAAATCCAATCGGACCCGATTTATCTTGGTTGAGATTGCCTAAAGGGTCAACTCGGTTCAACAGCATCAATTTTGCATCAACTCCCCCAATATTGAGAAAAACTCATCCACAGTTTTAAAGAATGATAACAATAAAAACTCACGACTGGGGGTGAATTGCTCGTTGTCTGCATTGCGAAAAAATCCGTGACGTAAAGCTTTGGAACTGCATTCAACTCTGAAAAATCATGGGGAAGAACGAATTCATGATGCAGAACAAGTGACATTGCGTTGATGTCTTTCATTGCTTGATAAACAATTTTCTCACTTTCTGCTGCCATCACCTGTTCCACAATAGGACGGTCTTCCACTTGTGTTGATGCCTCTGGTTCATCTTGTGGTTGTACTGAGGGTATCACTTTCTTTGACTCAACCAGTCCATGAAGATCAAATTTTCAGCGCATGTGGTAAGCCTGGAGGGTACACACATTTTTGTCACAATCACGAATACCGTCCCGTTGTTCCAACCAGCCTCGACCCAATTTAATGATGTGCTGAGTAGAGACAAACACTTCACAAAAAGCACCATCATAATAAGGAGGAACAGAAAATTCAACAAATACATTATCCTCCGACTCAAAAAATAACTAGTCTCTGACAACATATCCACCACAGATCTGGAGACAATTGTCATTTAGCCGCTCATCAATTGACAATTTAGTAGACTTTCCATTAGGCAACCGCACTCAAAACTTTAACACAGGAATCCATGACCAATCTTATGCCGGTATTGCTTATGGACCCACAAACATAGCTTTTAAGGCGATAAGGCGACAGAGACATTTGGGGGTCTTTCAAAGCGCCTTAGCGATAAGACGGGCATAAAGCGTCGCCTTATCGACTAAAGCGTTCCTGTGTAATTTTTTTATAAAACAAATCTATTTGGCTCAAATCCTAGTTGAATCCTATTACTCATATGTTAAATAAATATTAAATGTTCATATTCATACCAATGTAAGATATTCATCAAGAAAACAAATCAATAAAGTGAATAAACTAAGTTCATCTTCATCAATCATCAATCACCAATCACCAATCATTAATCATCATAACATATTAACATATAATATAAATACATAATTATAAAACAAAATTATAAATATAAAGAAAAGAAGACATAAAAAATACAAGTATTTATTATACTTGCCTCTATGATGCCAAAATGAGTGCCTAAGTCCTAAGGTCATCCACTATATTTCTACTCCCATCAAAAAAGAATGAAGCTCACCCTGCCGGAGCAAAATGGTCGCATGGATCAGTGACTCTTCCTTGTTCCTTGATTCCTTCTCAAAGCCCTTTCTTAAAACCCTTGACAAAATCCAAACCCTGTTTGTGAATCGTGTTTTTGTTTTGTTTGTTTTGGTTATTTTTTATGGAATAAAGTTGATCCCATACATCTCAAGTGCTAACAAAACCATACACCTACCAATAAAAAATCTATATTTGAAATCTTCATCAAGTAATTTTAAAATGTGTTCGAAAAAAAAAACAAAACCCATAAGACGCCATTTCATATAAGGCGGAGCACTGCCTTACCATCTCTAGACTGCATCAGCGCCAAGGCGTTGCTAAGGTGTCGCCTTACCAGCGCCTTAAAAGCTATGCCCACAAAAGAACAAATAATTCAACTTAAACAAACCAGTGGCAATATTGTAATTTTTGGTACAATTTAGAACCCTTTAAAGTGCAATAGCTTAATGGGGACTGATCTGGAATTTGTCCTAAAGGAAGCGTTCAATTCTGGAAATAATATGGTGATGAGGTTAAACTGAAATAAAGTTTAAATGCAAGGGTTCTATTGTAAAATAAGAGACAAGGGCTTCGGGGTAAATAAGAATTAAACAAGGGCTTAAGTGGGGTTTAAATACTTGGTTACCATCAACCTCACGACTCCACCATTGTGGAAAAACTTGCTGGTTTCAATTGATGGAACTGCTCCAGCAAATCTTAGATCCATCCAGCACTTCAGAAGAGAGATCAAGGGTCAAAGCACTCTGGCTTCCAACTACTTTCAAAGCAGAAGATGCAACAAGCTCCGAGGGAAATCCTGCGACTTGTAACTGGCAGAAAAAACTCAGATCTGATTTCTGGTTTCAGATCTATTATCCTCTGAGTTGCAGAAGCTTGGGATGGAGCTTAGGGGTTAGATCACCCCAGGTAAGAGTTTATACCCCAAGTTTCAGATTGGAAGCTGCAGAATCGAGGGAGTTCGAACCCCCTTTCACTGTCTGCAAGTACCGCCTGGAGCAAAACCAGAGAGAGCAAGGAACAAAGAAAAAAGGAAAGGAAAAAAAAGAGAAGTTTAGGGAAGTAAGAGATATGTACTAACGGCCATAGTTTCCAAACCAAGAAAAACTAGTCAATCAATTTTCTTCTTCCTTCTCTTCTTGTCATCTTCTCTCTGCTGCTGTGATTCTTTTCTTTTCTTTTTTCTGCTGAATGTTGTTCTGAGTCTTGTCTCGGCAGAAATCAGAACTGAGAATGGGAAAAAGATAGGAAAGGAAAAGAGAATGAAGGAAAGGATCCTTCGGCTCTGATACCACTTGATGGAGGGCCGGAAGGGAAGAAATCCCTGAGATGGCTCTTAGAGTTGCAGGGAAAAGAGAACAATCACACAAAGGGGAAGGGGGAAGAAAGTCTCACGACCAAGCAAACCACAAGGTTTCAACCAATTAATTAATTCAGCATTCAAAAACCTGTCTACTAAATTGGGTTACATGCCTTTATATAATAAATCGAAATCAAAACTTGCCTAATCAAAATCTAAAACTGAAATAGCAACTACTAATTACTTCCTAAATTCTAACTAATAAAATTAGAAACAAAATAAAACTTGAAATGGTAATTCCCTAATTGACTATCAATTACCCAAATTAAAAGATTGCAAATAATTCCCAAACAAAATAAAATCCTAAAGAATCCAAAAATCTAATCTGACCCGGTTCATCTCGGTTGAGATTGGCCGAAGGGTCAACCCGGTTCAACATCAATTCTGCATCAAAGGGTTCCAACTTTGGAGACAACAGGACATTCTTGAGACTGCCAATTGGAAAAGAACACGCTGGCACTATTGGATAAAATACCACACACCACCAGTTGTACTCTATTTTCCTTCATTATCCCTTTGTTTGTAATTTCACTATTATATTAAAGCCAAATAATTTAGAAAAAATAACCAACCAACAAAGCAAGTAGTAGAGAAGGGTTCCAACTTTGGTTCATTCAACCCACGATGAAATCTTCTTCTCCCTTTCTTATTTCTTTTTTCCCCTCTCTTCGAATACGAAGGCATGATCCCATGCATCACACTTTATATAAACATTCTACACAAACTCAACCAAAACATTATAAAAAAGCATTTATACTAAAAAAAAAAAGCTTTCAATACGATAAGGTTGTGGAACACCTAGGTCCCAAAAAAAAAAGCCTAATTGCTACAAAGCTTTGACAACTATGGTGTAGGAGGAAGAAACAGGCCACTAAGCGAGCAAGTAAAATTATACTAAACATTTAGGTATGCTACTAAGCTTTGACAACTATGGTGTAGGAGGAAGAAACAGGCCACTAAGCGAGCAAGTAAAATTATACTAAACATTTAGGTATGCTACTAAGCTTTGACAACTATGGTGTAGGAGGAAGAAACAGGCCACTAAGCGAGCAAGTATAAATATACTAAACATTTAGGTACGCTACTAAGCAACTGAAGTAAACTATATGTAAGCATTAATAAACTAAATATTTAATTACACAAGTGGTAACATACTAGTAATTACCATGGCCACAAGGCAAGTGTAAGCTGAGACTGGGTGCCTTGCAGCCAAGGCGTGCACCTAAGCATTGCCACGGCGAGTAGGGCATTTTGTAAAACTTATAAATTGGGGTGTATAGGTATAAAATGTCAAAAGTTTCATCTACTCATTTGTAATTTTACAAATGGCCTTCTATATAAATAAAAGGTCCGATTTAAAGGCATTTGTTAACACCCTGATACTAAGGCATTAGAGAACAATGGGAAATGGAGGAGCTTGTCGGACAACATCCGAGGAGGCCTCTATGAATACGGCTGCCATGTATCTTTGATGGTTAAGCCAAGTTCTGGTGGTGGACTAAATGGCGTAAAGAACACAGAGCGTGAAGAGCAATTAGGTCAATTTGGGGGACGAGTTTCAGGAAAATTTGAGGGTTCCAACCCAGTTGTAGTCTGCCATGGATCAGCCCAAAGCAAACAGGCCCCATACGCGAGTATGTGAAGGCCATCTCTTTTGTAGTTCCCCCTTGACAGTTTGGATATGACGGAAGAGGACCTCGATTTCAAAAAGGGCCCCCAACCAGGGCCAGAATGTCCCTTTACTCACTAGATAGGAGGCAGCACAGGCAGCTAGCCCGCGTCATTGAAAGTACTTAGCCAGGGGGGAGTCGAGACCAGGCCAAGGGCAAGGGCCCAAAGTCTAGAAAAGGCAAGGACTCCAAGAAGAAGTCAAGCCTATTTAAGATTACCTTCACTTATAAATATTAAAAAAATAACAAATCAATAATTCCATTATAAAAATCTTACTCAGGATACATAATGTGAACTGCATACTATCATATAGTGTATCATTTTCTTATATGAAGATACAATTCATCCTTTTACTGCATCTACTCATCTGTATCTATACAAAAGGTCTTCTATATAAAATAAAAGGTCTGCTTTTTTTCTCATATATACTAAACTGTTAATATTTAATATTACCTTCACATATAAATATCAAATCAATGATTTACTTCATTACTCTCTCGGAACCCCATCAAAGATCAAGTAAGAGACAGATACGCCCCCCCTCTGTTCCATTCTATACTTCTCACGATCGAAGATCGACAAGTGAAGAGAAGATGTGCTCCCCTCTGTTCCATTCTCTACTTCTCTTTCTCCGGCAGTAATGGTAATAAAGGTTGCTGCTGCTTCCTCTTTCCTCTCCAAACAGCAGCTGCTACAACTGCATCCTCTTCTGGTCTTCTTTTCCTTTCCCAGCTTCTTCTTTTCCGGTAATGGCATTGGTGTCAGTTGCTGTTGCCGCTTCCTCTTTTCTCCTAGCTACCCAGCCAAATGCCATCCCAATACAAAAGCCCAAGTATCAAGCTGTATCAACGACCTGTCTTGGGTTTATTGACCAATATGTGTTGATACAGTTTAATTCAAAGGCAGTTTAATTCCTTCTTTCTGAACTCTGAAGTGTATATGTATCATCTCAATAAGCCATATCCCAATATGTATCGATACATAATACCTTGATCAAAGAATCCTTTAAATGAAATTTCATGGGAAGTTGCTAATTAGCAAACCAGATCAATTAAAAGTTCTAGAGAATACTACTCCAAAAGTAATAACCCACCATATTACAATAGTTAATGACATTTCAAATGGAAGTTGAATATACAAATAATTGTTGAGCATACCATCCAGATCACGAATAGCATCTTGAGCATCTCTACGGTCATCAAAATCAACAAAAGCATAACCTGGAGGCTTTCTTGCAACCCATATACTGCACAAGCACAAACAAACGCTAAACCATAACAAATCATGAAAAAAGAATTTTAATGAAAATGCAGTTGCCTGAGAGTGCTCACAAAACTTAGAGCATGCCTTATAAACATCACAAACCAAACACAGTATGTAATTCCACGAGAATGTCATGACTTCCAATTAAAATTGGGAATGTTAATAATAGAAGAAAAAGTAAAGCCCTTAAAAAAAGGCAAGAGAAGAAAAAGGAGAAAGCAAGTAAGTCAAAAAGTAAGTAATTCCACGATAATGAAGTGTGTGTGAAACAGTAGAATATGTTCAAACAGAAAAGCAGAGGATTTCTTGCATCTTGTTAAATGATTTAACGGGGTCATGATATATTTCCCCACAAGTTTTAGGTCTCATGAACCATTTTCTAATTGCCATATTAAAGACACCTCCAAAGCTTTCCTCCCTTTGTACCCTATTGACTGATGCAACAAATCAAAACCTTCCGTCAAAATAAGTTTTGGGAGTTTTTTTTCCTTTTAACTGTCCTTCAACACAACACATTGCGCCCGAGCAAGCGAGAGAGAGAGAGAGAGAGAGAGAGAGAGAGGACAAGAATTCATATTTCTAGCCACTAACAGAATCATTTTTTCAGTAGATCTCATTTTTTATTTCATACCACTAGCTCATAGAATGATTTTGAATGTTTTTTCCATTCTCTGTTTCTATTCAACAATAAACTGTTAGACTAATTAGTGATGGCAGTATTTGGGCACTAGCAGCAGTGCCAAGAGAAGAACCTGCGGTTTTAGAAATTTCTAAACTCCTAGTCTCTCTAGGATTCGTAGTCTCACTGGAAATCCTATTACTAGTCTACTATGGATTTCCATTTAAATAGAGTTCTGATTTAGTTTCTTTCCTATTTTTCCTATGTTATGTGTCCTAGTTCAGGCTGGATTAGGAATCTATCAGTCCAGTCCCGTTATCAATTGATTTCCTTTCATTATGTCGATTCCTAGTTAATTTAGGCTATTTTTAGTCATGTTAGGAGCCATATTGTCAGTGTTTATACATACTTATGTGACCAGCCCTACTGATTCATAGCTACAGCTAATCGAAACAACAACCCACAAAGCATAGAGTTTCTGGAAAGAGGGTCAGGCAGTGGTTACTGTTTGCATTGATATTCCAGATTTGTAGCTCTCGACGGGAGCTAATTGGGGATAGGAGTCTGGAGTTCGACTCATACTAGAAAGGAAACCTAATTCCTAGAATGCATCCCAAGCTGTAGAACTAGAGTTCTAGCAATCTCTTTTCAGATCAGAGATACCGTAGTACTCAGGGTACAAAAGGATAACAGTAGGGAAAGCATGTAAGGAAGAAGAGGAGAGAGAGAGAGAGAGAGAGATAAAGAGACTGCAGGCTCGAAGAAGGGGGGAACTCGCACACACACAGCCACTAGGCTTCATAACTCACAATTTCTTTCTATTCAATCTACTCCCAACAATGGGGATTACACCATATATGAAGAGAAATAAAAGACACTAACTAGATCTCTAACTAGGAAACTAATTCAAATAAGAAAACTTGGAAAATAAATATAATGTCCTGCTTAACCTATCCAACTGAAAGATAGCATGATAATCCCAATTAAATAAATAAATATGATAAATATTCAACTGAACCAAAAGACCCAAATTGGACCCAGTTCATCTCCATCCAAATTCCCAAAACAGGTTCAGGCTGACCAACGAAAGCACTCCTGCATATAAGTTCAAGAGACAGAAAAGGAAGGGTGAGGAAGGAATAAAGATAAATGAGTCACATTTCTGGCCCACTAATGGAATCATCTTTTGATTTTTAATGCACTTACAGATTGAAATAATTTCTTGAGCAAATTTATATTTCAAGTTCCTAAATCATGAAGTTGCTCAGAAGCATAGCATCATAGTCCAGCAAAAATGTTTAAAAAATTATTGAAACAAACCTTTTCTACAATATTGATTGCTTTCTGAAAGATATAACAAGGAAGATCAGGGGTCTCCTATTTGCAATTGTTTATATGCATAGAAACTTAAGCATAAGGCAGCCACCAAAAGGTACTTATACTTCATCTTACCTCCTTATAACTCCATAGACACGAAATTCATCTTCAAGTTCTCGCTCAGTCACTCGTGGATCCAAATTCCCAACATACACACGAGACATTGTTACAGAAGACACCTATCAAATAGTGGTGCACAACAGTTAAATTAAGTGTTTAAATTCAAAAATGATCTATTAAGTAAAAGAAGATGCAATAGATAAACCACCTACTAAATTCACCACCATCATATGTTAACCCATCTTACTCTTTCATATGGATTTACACTTTACATAACTAATAATTCGCAGGTAAAGAATGCATGTTGCAAATTACAAGTGCACATGCAAACACTAAAATTTCAAATTTTAAATGATGCAAACAATAACCGTATCTGAGTTTGAAGTTATCATGCACACAAATAAGGATCTGCAAACTATGAGAACAAACAACTCCCAGCTTTCAGTCATGTAACTTATGAACTGCCATAGAATGCCTAGGAGGCATATAAATCCTAATAACAATGATCAGAATCATATAAAATCAATTACCCTCTTCACAAATAATAGACAGAAACAGGTTTTAGGTAAATACTTCGAAGCATGTAGAATGTGTTCTTGGGACCACAACTAAGATTAGAAACAAAGATATATGACAAAGGCTACAGGTATGATCCCCAAGAAAATAATACAACATGAATAATCACCAGTTAGGGTTTCTATCAACAAACCCTAGAAATCACCAGTACATACAAGTGAATAGACATAAACAGTAGAGGAGTTTTTCCTACCCAAAAGATGAGACTTCAAGGCTAGATTAACATAAAACGAAGATCAATTTAATCCGAACCCAGACACCTACGCGATGGTACAAAGCCTAATATGTACATGCAGTGCAGAGAAAGACACAGAGAAAGATTACGATACGTCTTTACCTGATCTGATACCCTAAAACGAAACCCTCTTCTATAAGAACGAAGAAAAGGGAAAAGATTTTCTTAGCGGAGGTTGTTCTGCTCAAAACCCTTTCTGGCTTGAGAGAAATGGAAAGCACTCCCGAGTCCCAAGTCCCAAGTCCCAAGTCCCGACGGCCTGATCCTATAAGTGGAGGAAAGTTAACAAAACGGGTCCCCGAGATTTATTTAATTACAAATAAGGACTTAGATGTTACAAAATGACAAATATAAACTTCAGTTAGTTTCTGGGCTGTGAAAGTAGCCTTTGGGCCAACATGGGCTACGCTTGGTTAGAAGGAGAGCGATGGAAAAAATTGAAATTAGGAGCGTAGATAATAGATCTGATCTGGTAGGTCAACCTGGAAAATATGAGATTTTACTTGCTCTAGGTTGGTTCGATTAAATTAAGTTGGTTGCAAGGCAACTATGGAAAAGGAAGTGAAGGGAAATGAAATATTTGCATTTTTACTAAAATATATTTCAAGGAAATTTTTGCATTCCTGGCTTGGTATAGAAACATCAAAAATGATTTTCTTATGTAAAATATATTTCAGTTCTCAAGAAAATATTTGCATTTCCTTTGCATACAAATGGAGCCAAAAGTAGAATATGCAGCCACGTAGACAAATATCAATCGAAAAAGTAATAAAAAATGTTGGTACTTGAGAAGGTCTACCCAAAATGGCCAAGCCTGACCCAAAATAAAATACCCCAATGGTGTGCTTTCTTTCAAGCCCATCCATTGTTGGGCTTGGGTTGAAAATTTAGAACCCAAGGTGGGTTGGTTTTGGGCTTCGGCTGACCTTTGCAACCTGAAACCTGCATTGTGTTGGGCTTTTGCTGGGCACGCTGTCTTAGTCCATGTGTTGCACTCTAGCACCCTAGATGTGTGAGATTGGAATCTTGTCCACATTAACTACCAAAATGATAGATTTTTTTTTTTTAATGAAAGAAAACATTACTATTAGGCAGCATGGTTTGTTACATCACTTGTACTTAACACACAGTTTCCCCTATCATTGTTCCTTGATAATACTATATCTAATATGTGATTCAGAGCTGGACAACTTGCTACTTCTTTATGATGGAAAGTTATAGACTTTGATAATCTCTGAATTTGAAAAAAGGTAGCAAAATGTAGCAGCGGTTGTGGAATGAGATGAGAAACTTCCTTGCTGAGAACCACACTTCCTTTATATTCCATGCTACGTCCCTTGGCATCTTCAACCCTGCCAGGATTCCTTCTGCATCAAATTCCTCCTGAGTAGAATTTCTATCGATGAACCTAAGCTTATCTTGGAAGAGAACTCTATATGCCCATCCTGAAGCTGAGTTTAAAATATTAGTTGCACCAGCACAAACCAAAATTGGATGTCAAAAAAGGTATATGAAAACCTGAATTTATGTTGACTAGGCCATCTGTATTAATAAGATAGATTCGTTTAGACACATGTGATATAGATTAAGATTAGTAATCCAAGCATTGATATTATTCAATACTGAAAAATGATTGGGGATGGCATTAGATGTTATTACGTCATTTCTGTGCTTCCAAAAGAATATAAAGTGATGGCAAAGATATTAAAAAATCATCAGTTCGAGGAATCATTCTATATTGAAAGAAGTAATTAATCACCTGTATAAAAGAAGTTCAATTTATATTTTGTAACTGTAGACCCAATGGTCTAGCTGCCCAAATGTGTGACACAAAATCACGCAGGAAGAAAAGGTGGTGTGTGGACTTTGTATGTTAGTTACAAAACACGCACGAGGTATCTATTTCCATCTATTTCCCCAAAAAACCACGAACTGGTATTTTCGTTATGCATAATTCTCCACACAAAAATTTTGAATTTTGGGTGAATTTTTAATTTCAAAAAAAATTCCACCAATTCCTAGGAATATTCGGGTTTACACCTTGTTGTTGCCAGAATTGGTACCCCTGCCTGAGTGGAAAAGTCCCATTTATTGGTTATGGTGCAACGCCATTTATCATTTTGAGGGGTTGGGTTGATTTTAGAAATCTCCATAAGAATTTTTATGTTGCAAAATTTTATTCAGTGCCTCCATGTTCCAGGAGTTGTTATGAATGATACTACTTACCTTTTCAGACCTATTAATGTTTGAGTGGGTGTTGATGGCTAGCATAGTTGGATTGGATACAATCCATGGTCAAACCAGAAAAAAGTGTCACATCCATTTCCTATCACAGATACCACACATTTTCTCAGAGTGTGTAAGATAGACGCCATACTATTCCAGACCCATGACCTGCTCCTGCTATAGGTTTGGGTCAAAAATAGATTTTTGGAAGCAATATTTAGCCCTTAAGACTTTATTCCATATTGCATGAGGTTTAGAGAGGAATCTCCATCCCACCTTTAACAGTATGGCCTTGTTGTGGGTTGTAGCATCCCGTAAGCAAAGGCCTCCATTATGAACTGGCTGGCAAATTTTTTCCATGCAATGAGATGTAGTTTCCTTGAATCCTTGGAGTAACTTCCATTCCAAAATTTTACATATATGGAGTCAATATTCTTGCAAGTTTTAGTTGGAAAAGCAAAAGAGGACATAAGATATGAGGGGATAGAGTAGAGTGTGGATTGGATGAGGATTCTGCGTCCAGCAAAGGAAAGGAGTTTAACTTTCCAAGTCAAGAGACAATTATTGACTCTATCGACAATCGGGCGCAGACTAGCCACACGTGATCTAGGATGCAAAAGATTAGTTCCTAATATTTAGACTCCTTGGTTATTTCCTTAATCCCTGATTATTGAGCTCAAATGCATTTTTTTCATAATTAAGGACAGTTTTACTAAAAAAATCTCACTCTTGTCAAAGTTGATACTCTGTCCTATCAAGTCGGAAAACAACTCTAAAACTCCTTTAATGGCCAGTAAATCCTCCGAGGTGGCTTGACAGGAGATGAATGTGTCATCAGCAAATAATAGATGAGTCACTTCTAGAGCATATCTGGCCATTTTGATTACTTTGAAGAGATGTAACTCTCTGTATGTGGACAATAAGGGAGAAACGATTTCTATAGTTGAGATAAAAAGATACGGACTCAGCAAACATCCTTGCCGAATTCCCCTTGATGCTTCAAACAATTCAAAAGAAGATCCTTCTAGCTTGATGGAAAAAGTAATTTTCAACATGAGATAGCTAATTAGATCACACCCAGTGCTCCCCAAAACCCAAGAATTCAAAAATAGCTCTGATGATACTATATTCCAATCTGTCATAAGCATTTTCCATATCTAGTTTAATAGCAACGACACCTTTTTTCCTCCTCTTTTTTTTTAACAAATGGAAGATTTCATGTGCTATAATGATGTTATCCAAGATTTGACGCCCTGGGATAAAGGTTACCTAGAATGGGGAGATATATTTACATAGGTGATCTCTGAGCCGATTAGCCAATATCTTGGCAATAATTTTGTAAGAGACAATACATAAGCTAATGGGTCAGAATTCTTCAACTCGACATGCCTCCTCTTTTTTTTTGGAATGAGGCACATGTGTGTATGATTAATTCCAAATGGGAGTGAGCAATTGTTTAAGAAGTCTCTGACAAATTTCTGAACGTCATTTTCCACTAATCCCCATAGCTTATGGTAGAAATAGGCTTGGAAGCCATCTGCTCCTGCTGCTTTATGTGCTCCTATTGAAAAGATAGGTTTTCTTATTTCTGCGTCCTTTGGTATGGAGCTAATAGCATTCTTTTCTAAGTCTAAGAGGATCTTTGAAAATAAGCATTCCACCAATGAGGGGTCTAAGGGGTTTGAGGTTGTAAAAACTTCTTTGAAATGGTCAGCAAATGCATGAGCAATATTATTGGCTCCATTGATAATTTCGTCATTGCTATTCTTGAGGAACTCAATCTTCCTTTTCTGAATATGATGTTTTGTGTGCATAGTAGAATTTGGTATTTCTATCTCCGTCAGAGATATGGAGATGCTTCGATTTCTAGTACTAGAATTTCTTCAGTCTCTAAGATCCAGTTAAGATTATGGGTGATGTTGCCTAAATTGGTTTGAAGTGTTGGTTCATTAAAGATTGATTCCAAAGCAATAAATTCAGAGAAGAGGTTGGATTTAAGATGGTTCATATATCCGAAGGTTGAGTGGCTCCATTTTGATAGTAATCTACTAAATTTAACAAATTAGTTGCAAAGTTGTCACAAGTGGACTAATCCCAATTCTTTGAATAGAAAAAAATGAAGTCCAGGTGGTGGGACAAGGCATCTTAATAATGGAACCATTTTTTAAACCTGGGCCTGGTTCTGATCAAATTGATAGTTATGGGATTGTGATCAGATTCGGCGGATGCTAACTTTGAGACACTGGCATATGAAAAAAGGTTTAACTAGCAAGGGGAAGCAAATCACCCCTCGAAGCATTCTTTGATCAACTTGGGTGGTTTCTGCTTACTTGACTACGTAAAGTGGGACCCCCTTGTTCTGATTTCTATCATATTAAAAAAGGATATAATGTCAAATAGAATTGGAGCAACTAAAAATAGTAAAAACTAGAACCCCCCCAATTTATCAAATTCTATCAGGATCTCATTCCAATCACCAATAATCATGACAGGGGTTGTTAATGAAGAAATAAAGGATTGTAAATTATTCCAACAATTGATCCTAGCATTTGGTTGAGGTTGGTGCATCCAAACAAATTAAACACATACTACTCCAAATTCTATCATTAATATGTAATGCCACAAAGTAAGTGTAATATTCGACATTGTTGAAATGAATCGAGATTGAAGCTAAGGCCGATAGGCTGCCTTTGCAACCTCTCTCACCTGTGCTATTGGTGTACCATCTTTTCGTATAAACATCAAAGTATCTTGGTAAAACAAAATTTTCATGGTCGCGGAATTTTGTTCTGCAAGTGAATATAATATCAGGTTTTAAAGATGTACAATGGTGAGTTAGGCATTTTTTGGTAAATTTTCTATGAATTCCCCACACATTCCACAAAAGTATTATCATACTTACATAAAAGTAAAAAATCTCTAGTAAATAGTACAGATATAGAGAGTAAAGTGGGCCAAGCTGCCAAACCTAATGAATTAAAGTGAGTGTATACAAATTAGCACGTAGAAAGACGAAAGACAGCTTTGCAACTAAGCATATACCAAGCAAAGATTATGCTAAATAATATAAAGAAATTCACTCTATTAGGATCAACTAAATCTGCTTGAATGTTAGGAAAACGAGAACGAGTTACCCAGTCCAACCTGTCTTTATCTTCCATCTCTCCGTTAGAAGCCCACTCCACCTGTCCTGGTATGAAAGATTGATCATCTTTGGAGGAAGAGAACTCTACCCTGGTTGAAAGTTCAGTGATCCAATCCTGGAGTGCAAAGATCAATTTTTTTGGCTTGGTTGAACAATGATATAGTCCAATATAAGGCTCTTCGGGGATGTTAGTTCGAATTCACTAGTTGGGGATAGAGAACCCTTAATTCTCTTCAAACTCAACCCACTAAAGGGATAAGATCCTTTTTCAAACCTATTTATACCAAGCATTCTTCTTATGGCTAGATCCAATCTCCTGGTCCCTACGGAAAGGTATCAAAGACCTGGTTTTGTGGTTTGGGGGTGTTCATGGGTTCGGATGAGGAGGATGCCCCATGTGAAGGTGTGGTAGTCGTATAGAAATGCTTATGGATAGTAACGGGTGCAAGGCTTGAGAGTTTTAGACAAGGTAGTTCACCAAGGTTAGTATTAGAGCATTGGGTATAGTTACTTGGATTATCCTTTTAGGTTTGAGGTTGGAGTTGGAGGGGAGGTGCAACTTGTATATGTGTAGATATGGGGTCAGTGAATGGAAATGGGGGAAGGGATCCAAATACTAAGCCTGATATAGAACCAATTTCATCATTCCCAACATTATACAGATCAGAATTTCCAAAGAGAGTGGCAATGGGTTCCACACGTTCATCCATGAAAAGTGAGGCTGTAGTGAAATCATTAGTCTCATCCATCAAATGTGTGGGTACTAGTAATGATGGACCCACAACATTTTTAAGCTCAACTATGTTTAACTGAGGTGGTGCAACAACATTGAATGTCTGACTATTAGGACATCCTCTGTCCATATGTGCAGTAGGGGAAGATGTTCCCTTGCAAATATCATGTCCAAAATTCTTGTGGAGGGTAGGATCCAGGTCAGCCAACATGGGCGTCTGCAGGTCATTCCAAGGCAATTATTGACTAGAATTGTTATGGTAATTGCATTCTTATAGTACCCTTTTGGAGGTAGTTTGATACCAGAGCTATCCTTTATGCATGGGCAGAAATTAGTAGTGTGACAAAATCGTCCACAAATAAAGCAGATTGTGTGGAGTTCATATTTTCACTGGATGGAACAGGCATCCTCATATATGTTCTTGTCTTTTAAGAAAAGACCATCTGGTTGATTTTTTATGAATAAAATTTTCACCCTTGCTATGAGAGGTGGCAACCTAGTTTCAATCAGGTTCAACATTATTTTTAAGCACCTACCCACGCAAGAAATTGCTTTTTTAATGTTAACCTCAATGGAGCATGGTTAAAGTATACCTAATATTTGAATCCACAAAGGGATGAAATTTTGTTCTACTTCATGGTCACTGTAGTCCAAAGAATGGGGGACCAGGTGTAGCATCAAATTCTTAAAGCACGTTGGGGCATTGTTATAAACTCTATCTCTGGTAATGTTGTTCCAGAACTCCACAAAGAAGTTACCCTTGTCAAAGCAAACAATATACATTGCTCCTTTATGTTCCCAAAGGCAGACCAGGAAATCCTAAGTATGTCTTGGTTTCGTTTTGGAAAACCCAGTATGTAGCCAAAAAAAGATGTAGGAGAGGCACAACATGTTAGGCCCCGTTCACATGGAACTGGACCGGTGATCGGGTTCCCTCCGGGTAACCCAAAATCACCAGGATCATCTGATACAATAACCACAACACAACAAGCCACATATAACATAGAAATATAACAATGTAGTTCAGCAGAAGTCTTGTCATATGTATGTACCTGTAATTTCCCCACTTACTCTTGATACTCAAATTGTTATACGTAGTATATTTACATGTGGGCTCATATGCATGATACTTACACAAGAAATAACAATTTAATTATCGAGAGCACAAAAAGGAAAATATACCAAAAGACTAGAAAAGAAGAATTGAGTTTGATGATAACTGTTGTTGTCTCGCAACACAACTCTCGCACGGGCATCCGACTCTGTGATCAAATTCTTCTAGGACCATTAGAAGTTCGTCGGTGGACCTCGGCACTTGTTCCTCTATCGAGAATCCTACAAAATGATCTAAAAATGTGTGTATACGAAGGGTGAGCTTACTAGCTCAGTAAATGGAAAGAAAGACCCACACAAGCAATTGCAATTCAAATGATACTATATGCATGAGTTTCATTTTAGTCCTATCCACCTAAGCAACATTAATAGGTAATAGGTTATGTGCTACTCACAACCACAGTGCGCGTTTGCCCCTGGTTTGAGATGCGTTCTCCATCTGGCGATACGCCCATAGGGTTGTCAGAGAAGGCCAGCCGTGAGCACTCAAAAAAATAAATCGTGGCTGAACCATAGCAGAAAAGTAAATCGTAGCTGAACCACAACAGAAAATAAATACAGTATGATTGACCCTCTAAATGTATCACCAAGGTTTCCAACTATCTTAATGATCAGCAAGACGTACTTCTAACCACCATGGCGGTCCATGACTGACGCTTCTCCCCAGTGATAACCCAACACCTAAACCTCTGTTGGAAAGGGTCATAACACGAGGGAATGTCAAATCCTAACCACATGCTCCTATATAAGATAGTACGATTACATAGTACTTTCGTGTCCCATTCCACGGTGTACCAATACATTTGTTTCCAAGCTGACTACAGCATCTAACCTAGCCATTCAATACATGCCCGACTAATCATCATTATAATCCAACAATTGATAATCCATACTCATGATTCAAAGCAGGAAGTAAGTATTTGGGAATGTAACGATTCAATATAACAATTCATAGATGCATCCAGTAGTAGTCAAGCATATGCATGAGAATGGCAATCATAATGTCAAGATAATATATATGCAATGAATATGATGCCATAAACACTCCCAAAATAAAATCAACGTCCTCTCCCCACTTACCTATTCTTATACAAGAATATGCACACACGGTATGGGTAAGACCCTGGGGGGCAAAAAGACTGATGTCTCGAAACCTAACACAGATAAGACACTTAGAATATGTCTGTTTTGGGACCATAAAATGATGAAAGATATGGTCACAACGCGTTTAATAATGCGAAGGAGGTTTTCGATGAGTTTGAGTTCAAACAGAGCTTATTTAAACTACAAGTGGGTAGGACGACCCACTTGTGCAAACTTCCCAAGCAGGCAACACTCAAACACACACCAATGGGTTCTATCGACAGGTTTGGTACTCGCGGTCCGACCCACCGATAGGACCCCGAAGCCTAGGCAAGACCGTGGGTTATCCTGCCGGTCTTACCCTCCAGCAGGCTTCGAAGGCTTCGAAGCCTAGGTAAAACTGGGGGTCACACTGGTGGGTCTGGCTACCCACCGGTGTTACCCACCAGTGTTCAGCGGGTTCAGATGTCCATCTTATCTTCTTCATCCCACCTCTTGGGGATCCAAAGGGATTGTTCCAACCTCATTTCTCACACATTTGAAGCTTCATCCACCTAATTATACCATAAATTTAAGTTCAATAAAGGTTTTTGGGAACAAAATCATACCTTGGCTCAAGAAACCCCAAAAACTTAGGATCCTCTTTCCCAACTCAAAATGTCACCAAAATATTTTCAAATATTGGTTTCCTTCCTTAAACCTTCAAAAAAATCACATAAGGTTTCTATTAAACCTTTTATTTGATCACACACAAGAGGGTTTCATCATATTCCAAAGGTTTATGGCGTTACTTACCTTAATATGTAGATCTCGAGACCCCGATCATTATTCCGACAATGAAAAGGCAAGACACAACCTCGAAAATCAAGGGGAACACTCATTCCCTTTTCCTTCTCTTCTCCTTCCTCTTTTCTCCCTCTTCTTTACTCTTCTCCACCAAACTCTTGCTAAAATCATAAATGGGAGAGAGAGAGAGGAGTAAATGCTATTTATACCTTGGGTTTTAAATATCTACTAAGGCTTGTTTGGTTTTGTCCTTTAATGGTTCAAAACACATTAAAACTAACTAGCACACGTACTTCATTACGACGGGGAACCCGAAATATGATTGGTCACCCAATTTGGGCTTGCTGGGGCCCTCATTTTCCCACAGGTGGATCACACTAGGGGTCACACCCACTAGTGACTACCCACCAGTTGGCCAAAACAAGGCTAACCTTTCTATATATTTTGGTGGGAAATGGGTTTTTATCACGTATTTCACTCCCACCACTCATCGTAGACCAAATTCTCATTATCCAATACGATAACATACGTTCCCTACACGTACATGGCCTTATGATACATGCAAGGGCACGGCTTAAGTGTGTGAACCACTTCGGGTAACAGCTCAATCTTATCTGACCATCCCACATTTGACGTCACCCTTGCTATCATACACCATAGAGCACCCGTGTCAACCCTTGTTAGTTCGGATCCTGCATGACCAAACCAAACCAATCGATTAATAAATCGGGTTTAGGGAGCAGGGCTTTACATTTACCCCCCTTTTTAAAAATTTAGTCCTCAAAATTGAAATTATCTGGTAGTCTGAATAGATGGGGGTATTTAGCCTGGATTTCATCTTTTTTCTCCCAAGACGCCTCCTCCAGTGAATCGTTAGCCCACCGCACTTTTACAAAACCAATGGAGCGATTGTGAGGGGTCTTTATCTTCTAGTCCAGGATTTCAGCAAGCTGTTCTTCATGAATCATATCAACCTCTAAGTACTCTGGTGCCACAGCTAGCACATGCAATGGATCATGGACATACCGCTTCAACATTGAAACATGTAATACATTTTAAATGTTGATGAATGAAGGCGGAAGGGCCAGCATACACGCTACTGAGCCAACCTGTTTCAAGATCTCAAATGGGCCAATATATCTTGGACTGAACTTGCCTTCTTGTGGAACCTGTGAAAACCCTTCATAGGAGAGATTTTAAGAAATACCTTCTCCCCTGCTTGGAATTCAATATTTTTTCTGCGATTGTCGGCATAGCTCTTTTGGCATGGTTGGGCTGCCTTGATCTTCTTTCATATGACATCAACCTTATCACACGTCATCTATATCATTTCCAACCCAAGCATTCGATGTTCTCCCACATCATCCCAATATAAGGGAGTCCTACATCTCCTACCATATAGTGCTTTATATAGAGCTACTCCAATAGTGGCTTGATAGCTATTATTATAAGCAAACTCTATAAGAGGTATGTTCTCTTCCCAACTACCACTCATTTCCATTGCATAGGCCCGGAGCTTATCTTCTAGTATTTGTATGGTTTGTTCTGACTGCCCATCTATTTGTGGATAGAAAGCCATACTTAGGTTTACCTATGTTCCCATGGCATGCTGGAGGCTCTTCCAGAATTTAGATGCAAACCTTGGATCTTTGTTTGATACAATACTCACCGGCACTCCATGCAAACGAACTACATTTTCCATGTAAAGTTGTGCTAGCTTGTCTATAGAGTAGGTAGTCTTGATTGGAATGAAATAGGAAGTCTTGGTAAGCCTACCAACTATCACCCAGATTGCATCCATCCCCTTGGGTTTATTGGGTAGTCCAGTGATGAAGTCCATGGTAATTATGTCCCACTTCCACTCCTGTACTAGGAGCGGCTGAAGAGTGCCATATGGTCGATGCCGCTCCGCCTTGACCTTCTGACACGTGAGGGACTAGGCCACATATAGGGCCATAGTAATCTTCATCCTGAGCCACCAGTAACTTTGCTTGAGATCCTTGTACATCTTGGTACTTCTGCGGTGAAGTGTGTATTCTGAGCTGTGTGCTTCCTTTACTATCTTGTCCTGTATCCCCAAGTCATTGGGCACACACAATCTGCCCTGAAACAATAGTGCTCTGTCACTAGTAATTGTGAAATCAGGATCATCCACCATTTACACTTGGATCCTAATTCCGATCTTCTGTAACTCATGATCCAAAGGTTGTTTTATAATCACCTCATGCCTAATAGATGGCTGAATTTGTAAGGCCACCATAGATAAGGTCAGCTGCTTAATACTACCCGGCTGCTGCTCAAGCTCTAAGGTCACTCTTTCATTTAAAATGACTTTATCCACCAGCACATTAGCCTTACCCAGATGGTATTGGGTGTCACAGTCATAATCTTTCATAAGTTCCAGCCATCTCCTCTATCTCATATTCAGATCTCTTTCGGTGAAAAAGTACTTGAGACTTTTGTGATCACTGAATATTTCACACTTCTCCCCATACAAATAATGGCGCCAGATCTTCAATGCAAAGATAACTGCCACCAGCTCCAGATTATGAGTGGGGTAGTTCTTCTCATACTCCTTTAATTACCTAGATGCATATGCCACTACCTTACCAATTGTATGAGAACGCAACATAACCCAATTCTGAAGGCATCAGTGTAGACTGTTATACCACCTGTGCCTTCTAGAATTGTCAAAATTGGGGCTGACACCAATCGACCCTTCAACTCTTAGAAAATGTTTTCGCACTCCTTAGACCATTCAAAATTCACCTCCTTTTTGGTCAAATTGGTAATTGGAGCGGCGATTCGAGAGAAATTCTCGATGAAGCATCGATATTAGCCCGCTAATCCTAAGAAACTCCTAATCTCTATAGCATTCTTGGGTGCTTCCACTCCACTACTGCTTTTACTTTTCCTGGGTCAACTTTGATCCCATTCTCAGACACTATATGTCTTAGGAATCCAATCTGCTTGAGCCAAAACTCACACTTGCTGAATTTCGCATATAGCTGTTGTTCTCTCAACCTTTGGAATACCATTCTCAAGTGTAATGCATGTTCTTCATCAGTCTTCGAGTATATAAAAATGTCATCAATGAAAATGATGACCCACTTATCAATGACATCATGAAATACTCGGTTCATCAGATCCATGAAAGTTGTCGGTGCATTGGTTAACCTAAAAGACAGCACTAAGAATTTATAGTGGCTATACCAGGTTCTAAAGGTCGTCTTGGGTATATCACTATTCTTTATTTTGGACTGATAATAGCCAGATCTGAGATCAATCTTTGAGAACACTTTGACACCTTGCAATTGATCAAAGAGGTCATCTATGCATGGTAACTGATATCGATTCTTGATGGTAAATTTGTTTAATTCCCAATAATCGATGCACATGCGCAGACTTCCACCCTTCTTTTTGACAAATAGAACTGGAGCACCCTAAGGAGAAACAGTAGGGTGTATAAACCCTTCTCCAACAAACCCTGCAATTGGGTCTGCAACTCTTTTAATTTAGGTGGTGCCATTTTGTACAGAGTTTTAGACACTAGGGCTGCTCTGGGAACTAAATCAATAGCAAATTCTAACTCTCTGTCAGGCGGTAGCTGGGTTAGATCATCTGGGAAGACATCGGAAAATTCCCTAAATATGTCCAATTCCTCTACTGGCGTGACCTTCGCTCCCACATCTTGTACTGAAGCTAGGTAACCCTGGCATCCATCTTCTAATAATTTCACCACCCATAAGGTAGAGATGAGAACCTCTCTAAGTCTTTTTGCCTTATTTGCTTGATACACCAACTCTCACCTTCATCACTTACCACTTTAATTTGTTTCTCGGTGCACATCACGTTTGCCTGGTGAGTTGACAACCAGTCTATGCCTAATATAACATCAAAATTCTGTATGTTGAATTTGATAAGTTGGGCATCCAACTTCTTTCCGCCTATTTCAACAGAAC
The DNA here is from genome assembly GCF_013358625.1 of Macadamia integrifolia. Taxonomy (NCBI): domain Eukaryota; kingdom Viridiplantae; phylum Streptophyta; class Magnoliopsida; order Proteales; family Proteaceae; genus Macadamia; species Macadamia integrifolia. The sequence continues at coordinate 20,472,870 of NC_056559.1, forward strand.
ATGGTCCATATAACTCATTTAATTGTGCTACTTTTCCTGTAGGTGTGCTAACAATCAACTTACCCTCTAGTGCCCTGGGTGTCATATCAATCCTTCTAGCAAATCTTTTAGATATAAAAGAATGTGATGCTTTAGAGTCAAATAACATATAAGTTGGTATATCCGACATAGATAGGATACCTGCTAAAACATTGGGGCGTGCTTTAACCTCCTTGGCTGACAATGCATATATTCTCCCTTGAGTTGGAACCCCTTGGGTCAACACGGGTCTATGAATAAGAGGCTGAATCTGTACAACAACTGGCTTATATGGGCAATCCTTTGCAAAATGCCCAACTGCATGACAAACATAACATCTATTTTTGAGAGGCTTGCATTGGTACTGATGCTCTCTATATCTGGCCCGATGCAGTGGAAGGACGAGGTGGCCTCAGGGCCATAGGCACTGTGCTAGTGTTTGGGTGGAAAGAGATAGTACCCGATCTATCGGCAAGTCAGGGCATATAACTCAATGATCTGTATGACTGCTGGTATGATGGACCATAGTTATATAACCCATAGAAACTCTTGCTCGGGTCACTCGAGTCTGTATAGGGGTTGGACCTCTTCCAGAGTCCTAGTGTGGTGGAAGACTCTCCATTTTGTTTGTTCTCTATAGTCTTGGCCTTTTGTACAATCTAGGCATAATCAGTCAAATCTATAACCTCCAATATTGTACCAATAGACACTCTCAACCCTGTCAAAAACTTCTTTGCCTTCTCCTACACTGTTTTCATGTGAGGAGTAGCAAAATAGAATAACTCCTTGCTCGGTTTACCGAGTCCACATGGGGTTGGACCTCTTCCAGAGTCCTGGTGTGGTGGAAGACTCTTCCTTTTGCTTGTCCTCCATAATCTTGGCCTTTTGTACAATATGGGCATAATCAGTCAAATCCATAGTCCCCAATATTGTACCAATAGACACTTTCAACCCTTTCAAAAACTTCTTTGCCTTCTCCTCCGCTATTTTCATGTGAGGAGGAGCAAAATAGAATAAGTCCTCAATTTGCTATTGATACTCAAGGACGGACTTGTTTCCTTGAGTTAAGGCCTAGAACTCTGCTTCCTTTCGATCTCTGAAGCTACTGGTATAATAGCTTGATAAGAAAAATTCCTTGAATTGCTCCCATATTGGCTCCGGGTGGGTTGCCATCAAGATAGGCTTGAAAGCCTTCCACCATGAATCAACCTCATTCTTCAACTGTAATCCAACACATATGAGTTTCTGGGCTTCTGTACATTCTACCACCTCGAATATTTTCTCCATCTCTTAGATCTATCGATCCGGCTCTAAAGGATCGATCACTCACCACCTTGGTGAAGATATGTGGCAAGTGCCTCTTAAAGGATTCCACCACCTTTGTAGTAGTGGCTGCCGGTGGGTAATATAGTAGATAAGACGGATAGTAAAGATACGGCAGTGGCATCATGTATGGAGGAGTGCCAAAAGGTGGGAACCATGGGGTCACCATGGGAGGTGTACCCCCATGCATCTATGGGTGGTGCTTAAGGAGATGCACCCCCCGGTTGAACCCCGGCACCCGGCACAACAGGAGGGTCTTGTGGAAGGATTACCACACGGGGATCTTGGCCTATTTGCATAGGATTCAACTATTGATGCACATCATTTATAAAAGTCTACTGTTGCCGGAGTAACTACTGCTAAAATGCTTGTTGCGATTGTTAAATGAGAGCCGCAACATCATTTAGAGTGATAATGGGAGGAGGATCCGGGATTTCATGCATAGGTGGGTTCTCAATTATCTCTTCCCATCTAGGACCCACCATAGGTCGAGGCCCCCGAGAATTTGGTGGTCATTGGACATGACAATGACCATATGGGGCTCCTCGTGCATTACTACCGGATCTAGTGCGTACCATAATGCTTTGTACCTGAATTACATCAAAGTTAAGTATTGATTATGTGCTACATTCATTATATATAAGCACAAAATCAAATGCACATCATGCCTCTGATCACACCATCATACAATATTCCATTATTGTAGTGCGCATCCATAGCATTAACCTCCATATAATAACATAATCACCCCATATGAGCATGCACGATAATTTATTGCACAACAGCTTACAATCCATGTAAAACTGGGGTCAAGTAGGTTAGGAAACAAATCTCTAAATTTTGGGACATTGTAACCCAAAAATCCACACCGTCGGGTGGGCTGGGTTCAAGACCCGCTAGTGGCAACCCCTGGCCACGCTCGCGGTTCTAATATGAGGGCAAAAAAGCCCTCATTTCAAACATTTCTCTTTTCTCTCTTTTCCCTTCCTTCTCAAACTCATCCAAGGTAACAAGGAGAAGGTCAAGAATGCCTTCACAAGCATTCATCTTACCTATATTTGAATTTGAAGTTTCCAACATCAAGCTCAACTTCAAGTAAGTGATTTTCTCTTCATTCTCTCTCTTGAACTATGAGATTCCAAATGTTCTTGTTCTATATCCTCTAAATTTTGTTTCTATTTTGATTCCTTCCAACTAGAATGAATGTATATAGACACCCAATTTTGTCACCCTCCTCTGGCTATAATGAGATGAAGATCTTGGACGTGACTTTCGACTTCCTATCAACAGAGATGATGATTGATTGGAAAAATCCTGGAAACCCCATGTGGGAAAGAAGAGGGTTAAATTTGACTTTTTATATACGAAGGAATCCAATCAAGATGACCGTACAGATGGATAGTACTTGAAAATACAATTCCGACGATATATGACACGTCAAAATTAGACCGTCGAATCTCCTGTAATTGTCCCTAGAAAATTATATTTTTCCGTACATATGCCATGCACACTGGTAAGCCTGCTAGAAACCTGAAAAATTCCCCACCTTCCCAAATACCCCAAATTCATCCCCTACCTAAAAACCCTGAAAACCAAACACGAGAGAGAAGAGGGTCTAATTTTGGCATTTTAAACATGAAGGAATCCGATCGTGATGATCGTATAATTGGATAGTACTCAGAAATACAATTCCGATGATATATGGCAAGTCAAAATCAGACCGTCGGATCTCTCGCAATCGTCACTGAAAAATCACATTTTTTACGTGGGCTGCCAGCCCAACCAATAGGTCAGCTTGCACGCATGCTACGCTGGCCAGCCAGCAAGCAAACCCACGCACAACCCCACGTGTGCCCCTCGTGCTGCCTTACATGCCCCTTATTGCACACCCCATGCACGAGCAGGCCAGCCCTTGCACTATGCCTGCCCAGCCCTTGCACCATTCCTGCCCACCCATGAACCCGTGCCTGTCAAGCCCCATGCACCTCGATCCAACCTTGTGGGCCGCCGTCAATGGCCGGGATTTGTGTTCCACTGGCCCAGTGGGTGATGAGATTCTCTCTTCACCCACTTATGCGTATGCACTGCTCCGTTAGTGTACCCTACATTGCAGCCTCCCATTAATCCAAAAAACCCACTTTTTGTCCCATTAGTTAAAAAATTCTCTCCTCCCTATTGGTCTAGAAATCCTATAAATACCCCCTCTTTTGGATTTGAGACGATAACATCATAACCCCACAACCACCCTTAGAGAGAGAAGCTCTGCCCTCTCTCCTCCTCTCCTCCCCCTTTGAGTTTCTTTGGGTCTTCAGAGTGATCTTCGTTATGATCCGAAATCTTGTTCGGATCTTCGAAGTGTTCTTCGGGACTTTGAAGATTCTCAATCCAAGATTTTAGTTCAATCCATTTTTGTCAAAAATAGTATGTTTGTCGTCTCCCTCCTTTGAGTGTTCTTAGTTTTTACCAGAAGTAGAAATCCCTCCCCCCTCGAGGTTCTTCGGATCTACGAAGAGATCTTTGTCAAGATCCAGAGTTCTATTCTGATTTTCAAAGTTTTCTTTGGGGTTTTGGGGATCTTCAATCCATTTTTGCTTCAATCCATTTCTTTCTAAAAATAGCCGTTCCTTGCAGAAGCTCTGGCCGAATGCCCCTGGAATCTTTCTAGAAATAGCCATTCCCAGCATAAGCTCTGCCCAAGTGCCCCTAGAATCTTTTCAAAAGTAGCTATTCCTAGCGAAAGCTCTGCCGAAGTGCCACCTTAGTCTAGCCCTCCTATAGCTTGTTCCTAATGGAAGCTCTACTTGACTGCCCTAGAATCTTTCCAAAAATAGCCATTCCCAATGGAAGCTCTGCCAGAGTGCCACCTCAGCCTAAGCTCGGAAATAGCCTTCCTGGCCAAAGCCCTATCCGAATCCAAATCCAGAAATAGCCTTCTTTAGCCGAAGCTCTGTCCAAATTCAAATCAGAAAGTAACTGTTTCTAGCCAGAACTCTGTCCAAATATCATCACAGTCAGCATCTCTCAAGAAAGGAAGTTGGAGTTCAAGACCATCTTCCCTTGAGCTAGGAGAATCTGAAAGACAGTCCGAGCAGGAACTAATCTGGGGTCCACCCCTCTTGACCCGAAATAGGGGTCAAGCTCAGGTATAATTTCTTACCCTAATTAGCATAATGTAGACTTTATATTGACCTTGTTTTAGTGTATATAATAATTTAAATTCAGTCAATGTACATATGTGTGATAACTTAGGCATGCATGCGAATAGGAATTGTGGAAAATATCCGTTCTAAAGCATCTAGTAGGAAACTGGTCGAACCGGGCATATTGGGTGCCAAACACCTTCCCAATTCTGTAACCTGACACTTACCCTAAATCTCTGGACCAGACCAACTTTGGGGCCCTTTTTTAGGAATTGGGCCCACCCCAAGGTCCTAGGCCCATAACCCTAGGTGGTGACTCCAAACCCCCATTTGCATGATCTTAATCCCCGTATTGGACCATCGTCAAACCCCCGTCTCAAATGATGAATTTTATTCTCTTGCGAAATAGGCTTCCATGTATCTCTAAGCAGTGATACGACGATGCGGGGCCCATAAAGTAAGAACACGACACTCCCCTCCCTCATGAAAGAGAAAGAGAGGAAAGAGGATGGAATCAATACATGCCTTTTCCCTCCCCACAGATGGAGGAACGCATACACATCTTTCGGTCACTACCCTCATAGTGGCGACTCCACTAGGGACAATTGTCAAGCTTCCAACACTAGATGTTATCACTAAATGCAAGAAAATTTTCCACCACATTTGTTTGAAAACATGTTTCGCTAAACCCATGTTTGTAATTGTATTCGCTAACCACATCATGAATCGTGCTCAAAGTGAAATCATTTGGTGAAGGACTCCCTGTCATGCCTGCACCCTCGGGGAGGTCAGTGCATGTCATAGAGAGTACTCTGAGAGCAAATGGTAGCCGCTTCTTATACAAGAATGTGGGGTATTATTAAATGGCGAGGATGTTCATAATTGTGCCAGCACCCTCGGGGAGGTCTACGCACATTATGACATTTTGAGATCGATTAATGATATTCCTGCATTACACTTTTACACACAATCACTCACAGTTCCACCACCCCGTGGCCAGTTACTTAACCTCGTGTGTAGTCACGAGTAATAGGCGAGGAAGTCACCCCCTTGATCTCGTACCTACGGGTATATCGAAAGGATCATATACCTTACATATATAGATCTTGTCAAGAAAGCCTTGTCGGTCCAATTGCATCCACCGCATGCTCGTGTCATGTAGGAAATAGATAGAGAACACTAGGAAGGCCACAAGCTGATCTATAAAATTTGTTTGTGGTCTTTGAAAAAGAATGTTCCCACATTATATTCCTGTCATAAAGTATCGCTTTCCTAAGTGGGTTTCGGATAAAAAGTGTCCCTCCTCCTTAGGAAAAATGTCCAAATACATGACTCAGAGGCAATCCCGTCAGAGTCACGTAAAGTCTCGGGAAGTCCCGAGAAGATCAGGAGGAAGGAAACCTAGTGGGAAAAAGAGCAAGGAAAGCATAACTTTATTACATAGAATGTCTTATGGGAATATTCTCGATAAGCCATTCATATGAATCTCCCGCTTATGACATTGAGTGGACTAGGGGCATCAACCCCTATTCATTCCCTATCATTAAGCGGATTAACTTTGAATGAATCATTGGTTGTTAATCTAGTGAATGTATAAACAAGGGGTTGGGAATTTATGAATCATAAAATAAGCCACTTTTGATTCAGGCACAATTCCACACCTTAAGTATTCTTCGACGTCCATTTGGACATGTCAGGGTAATCGATTGACTTGCCTAAGTCTAGTGTCACCTCCATCTTCTCTTCGAGATTGTCTACTACTAGGTGATCACAGCCCAGTTAGTATGGACCCACATGATTCTGAATTACCCGAATAGGCATGGGTCCATCCCATGGAGACCTTGCAAATAGAAATGGCTGAAGTCAAGAGAGGAATAGCTCAGATATTGTACACTTTAGAACTCTCCCAGGGCTGAACCAGCACAAGCTACTAGAGAGTTGGATCAGAACAGACCTAAGGGTTATCATGGGAACTCTTCTCGAGTTGACTTAGGAGAACTAGAGCAAGTTAGGCCAATCGGTCAGAGAGGAGCCTCACCTACCATTTCAAATGGTCAACGAGGGGCCTATTCTAGGGTCCCTCCTCCTAGGGTAGTGATTAAAGATGAGGAAGAGGAATTTGCAGCACACGTCCGAATGGAACCTCCAGAAATGGAGAGAGAAAGAAAAGTCAGGGAGCAATTAGAAAAATTAGAAAATATGCTCCAAGCAAGGAAAAGTTTGGAAAGCCAAACAGTGGATTCAGATGAAATGAGTTTCTTTTTCAGGGCAAGGATTCCCAAGAAATTCAAGTGGTAGACTGACAAGTTTGATGGGTTAGGAGATCCCAAGGCTCATCTCAAGGTCTTCCTCAGCAACACCAAGTCATGGCAACTTATAAACAACCAGATGGGGCAAGCCTTCATGTTAACCCTATCAAGACCAGCATTAAGGTGGCTCACCCAATTTGAGTCATCCCAAACTTAGAATTGGACAACAGTGGTGAAAGCCTTCACCAAGTAATACTCATACAATACCGAGGTGGATGTGAAACGTCTAGAGCTTGAAACGTTGAGACAGTAGCCTAGAGAAGGATTCACCGCCTTCTTGATGAGGTTTAGGGATAAGGCCGCCAAAATGGTAGACCGGCTTTCAGAAGCAGAGCAGGTGGAGATGTTGATTGAGAACTTATCAAAGCCTTATTATGATGTCCTCTACTACCAACATCTACAGACTTTTGATGCCTTGATTGTCACCGGTACACATGAGGAAAACATAATTCTAAAAGAGGCTCAGTATCAAAGATCATCCCAAGATGCAAGCAAGAACACTAGAGTTGGACGGAGAAAGGGTCCCGAGATCAATGTGGTAGGTACAGTCTAATAGTTAGTTTCTTCTATCACTCTTTCACAACCATTTGTGATACAAGCAAATGCACCCTCCCAGAAGGCCCCTCGTCTAAGAAGGTAGTTTTCTGATTTGGGAATGCCCGTGACAGCAGTGTATGAGAAGTTAAAGAAACAAATATTGCTAGTGACAGTGACTCCAAGAGTGATCAGCAACCCTCCTCCAGCTTGGTACAGAGACCATGAATATTGTGCTTACCACACCCAGAAGGGGTACAACACTGAAAGATGCATAGGTCTCCTACATACAATTCAGGACTTGGTAGACTACGAGACTATTGAAGTCAAGGTGAAGCAACCTCCTAATGTTAACACCAATCCACTCCCCAATCATATGAAACATCTAGATGAAGAAGCCACAGAGAGTGATCCTACTCAACTCGTTGTGCCCAGCGCCTGGAAGAATCACATGAATGCCCGCGCTTATAGGAAAATCATAAATCAAAGGGCCAAAGCCATGAGGACTCCTAAAAGAAGAGAATCATCAGAAGAAGAATCAAAATATCGGACACCCACCGTTCATCCTTTCTCATCAACAGAAGAATCCATCTTACCATATTGCCAATCTCCACCATATCTCCTACCTTCACCATATTACCAACCTCCGCCATATCATCAACCTTCACCCCACCATCAAGGAGGAGGAATTTTCTCAACCTATCACCTCCAATCTTCATATCCTACCTCTCACATTACCTCATCTTCATACCATCACACTTCGTATCCCTCATCACCCTCATACCAATCCCATTCTCAAGGTTCGGTATATAACCCAAAAGAAGGACGAACGGACGGGTACGATTGGAAGGATATGCTTGCACTACCAGACTCCCCAAAAATGATTTCATCAAGATGATCAATGAATGCTTTAGAAGAAGGTCAAGAGGGTGATCCCACTTCTCTAATTCATCCCACTATATCCTCAGAAGGGAACCCAGAGATGATTGCAGAAGTCACAGATGATCTTCTCAGAGCAGTGACAGCATTAGCCATAGGGGAGCAGATTAAAGAGTTCACCTCCCTGATCCATGTAGGGAGTGACACAGAAGAGGATGAATCAGATGAAGAATCAAGAAAGGGGGAAATCAGTGAAGAAGAGAATGATGGAGACGGCTCTAGTTCTCAAGATAATGATGACTATCTAGACTGGGATGATTACTAGGGGCCTTGGAACAATGATGATGATGATGATGAATTAGGGTACTACTCACCTAGGGGTCCGAGAGGATATTTCATGTATATAATTGGCAAGGATGACCCGATGGTTGATCCCATAGATGCTATTTAGTCGGCACTCTCAATTCACATAGAAGGGGAAGATCCAGCATCTGATTCAAAAGATAATGAATAATAGAAGATCACTTTGGAAGGGGAACCAAACCTTATAACAGAGCACATGGCTTATGTCTATAATCGTTTGATTGACATCAAACTCGAGGCTGATGAGATTGATCAATTGTTAGGCGAAGTAGCCACTAGTGAACAATGCTACACTGAGCAATTGAAGTTCCTTGAAAAAGTAGGGAAACATTCCACACTTGCAGAAATGATAGATACAGTAGTTGCACGACTTTCTAATGCAGTCAAGAAGGTGCGAGCCAGGGCTATAGACATTTTAGAGGACCACGACCTCCTACCCCAAGTAGTGAAGAGGAATCTAAGGAAGAAGATGATCCAATGATAGGGATAATTACCATAACAAATAGCGATGATGAAGATTGCTATCCCATAAAGATCATCATAAAGAAACCCGCCAGTGTGATGGAGACTCGAAGTGGAAAAGACTACAAGGGTAAGGCCTTAGCAGTAGAACAGTCAAGGGCTAATGAGGCCGGAACTAGTGGCTTGAAGAAAGAACCAGAGAACCCAGTCTTGGCTTAACTCAAGAAGTCTCAAGCTAATATTTCAATTTGGAGATTGTTGATGGCGTCCCCCACACACCGTGTAGCGGTCTTGAAGTCTCTCACCAATGTACAAGTGCCAATCAAGATAAATTTGGCAGCACATATAGTAGGGGCAACATATGCAATGCAATCCTTAATATTCTCAGATTCAGAGCTCCCCAAAGGAGCCCAGCACAGCAGAGCTCTCCACATCACTGTAAGGTGGTTCCCCAGGTTCTCATTGACAATGGGTCTAACTTGAATGTTCTACCCTTGAGATCGGCAAAGAGTATTGGCATTAACTTGGAAGAAATGAGCTCGACTACCCAAACTATATGGGCATATGCCAATACCAAGAGGAAAATCCTTGGCATCCTCACCCTTATTGTAAAGATTGGCCCGGTGAAGTTTGTTATTGATTTCCAAGTCATTGATATACTAGCATCTTTCAATATGCTCTTGGGAAGGCCTTAGTTGCATCATGCAAAGACAATGTCCTCTAGCCTCCATAAAAAGATGAAGTTCATTCATGAAGAAAAGGTAATTACGGTTGTCAGAGATCCTAAGGTGGTTAATACCTTAGCCAATATTGAAAATGGAGAAGAACAAGACTAGGAAGTTCAACTAAGTGGTTTTGAATTAGAAACAACTTGTGTAGCCGTTGCCAAAGAAGTTCGAAAGGAGGAAATCCAGCCTAACTATGAGGCCATCTGGAGTTTGCCAGTGAATTAGATGATGAAGAATATGCAATATTTTCCTGGCATGGGACTAGGGAAATATCATTAAGGAGTTCCAAAGTAGCCTAGTCTGACAGTAAACAAGGGAAAGAGTGGTCTTGGGTACACTCCTCCGACCACCCTAAAAAGTATTAAGGATGGCTAGGAAAATCTCCGTCTCTTACTACCCTACTCTCAATGGATATTTTGTAAGGGAAGGAGAGGATTTCCCTTTCTGTGGAAATGTGGAGCCATGGTTCGATGAAATCGCCGCAAAGATGCAGCTAGGATTTGAGGTATTTTTCTAAGACGAGTTCGACTACGTGACTCCTGAAGTGGAACAATAGCAAATGCTCGTAAAAAAAAGTGATCAAGACAGTTGCATCACCGGGATAACGGAAATTGCATTGATTGAGAATGGGCTTTCCTCTAGTAACCCTACAACATTGTTCCAATCAAAGGAGGCACCAAGTCCTCGAACCCTCCTAAAAAGAGAATGGAAAAAGAAGATAAGGCTCACCTGGAGTCTACCACTTCCCATTTATTTGAAAAGCTACATTTGCTCCCTCCTATAAGAATTGAGAGTCCAAGAGCTACATGTGCTCAAGCCTCGTCCTTTCAGAGGAAGAAGTGCGAATGCAAAGCAAAGAAGAGCACAAAGAATGATGGTTTGCATGTACTATGCCCGAATCAACTACAACGGGAAGGTCCGTGAAGGTGGTCAAATATGTGACCGAGGCACCAGGATGGCATCCCTCAACAGGCTTGAAAGGATGGACTTTATAGAAAGAGAATTGAGCAGTCTTCACCAATCTTCACCCCTCAAAAAGTTTGGTTTTTGAGAGCACGAGGTTGATCAGCTGGTATTTTTGAAGAAGCAGGCACCTATCTAGAAGAACCATTACACCGTTGAAGAAATAACAGCGACTTTTTCAGAAGGAGAAGAAGGCCCTTTGCCACACCTCCTTATCCATCGAGCCGTCGAACCGCTCCGGAACTGGACAAGCGTCAGAGAAGACTTCAAGTTTACTCATGCTACTGAGTCAACCGCCTTGAATACCACTAGCAAAAGCATTAAGTTAGTTGTCAAGTCAATTGTCAAGCCTGTAGTCAAGTCTGTTGTTTACAATTTTGTGTCAGCCTTCCCTCTCGAGGAGAGTCTAGAGTCCTTGTATGTCGAGTCTATTACTCCTTCTTTCATGAATGAAATTTTTGATTCCGAGTATGACTTGCCTCCTTTTTCTGATGGTGATCTTAATAAATATCAAGAGTTAATAAAACAATGCAAACAAAAGAAAGCCTAACCCATCCGTAAGGATACTCGGGTTATTAATCTAGGAACCGACTAATGCCTTCGAGAGGTAAAAATTGGCACTACCCTTGACGACGGAGAAGCAAAATAGATGATTAGCCTTCTGAAAGAATTCACCGAGGTCTTTGCTTGGTCTTATAAAGATATGCCTGGTATCAATCCCGATATCATGCAACATCGATTGCCGACCTATCCTGGGGTAAAACCGATAAATCAGAAGCTCTGAAGAATACGGTCATAATGGAGTGAGAGGATCAGAGAAGAAATTGTAAAGCAATGGAATGCAAGATTTTTACAAGTGGTTAAAGTAGCCCCAATGGTTGGCCAACATTGTACCAGTATCGAAGAAAGATGGCAAGGTGTGAATGTGCATGGATTTCCGAGTTCTTAACAAGGTAAGCCCTAAAGACGACTTTCCATTACCTCACATTGATGAATTGGTGGAAAACACAGCAGGATATGCCTTGTTATCATTTATAGATGGACTCTCGGGGTAACAACCAAATAAGCATGCACCCAGAGGATCGTGAGAAGATAGTCATATTGTATGAGATGATAAACAAAGATGTAGAAGTCTATGTGGACGACATGATAGTAAAGTCAAAAGATTGGTAGGGGCATATTCCTGCACTAAAGTGATTCTTTGAATGAATCAAGAAGTATCAACTAAAGTTGAATCCTCAGAAGTGTGTATTCGGGGTAATAGTAGGAAAATTGTTGGGTTTCTTGGCGAGTGAAAGAGGCATTGAAGTCAACCCTATCAAGATTAAGGCAATTCAGGAGATGCCCACACCTTGGACTGAGAAGCAAATACGAGGATTTTTGGGTCACATCTAGTATATTAGCAGATTCATAGCTTAGTTGACTACAATTTATGTACCAATTTTCAAGCTACTGAAGAAGGATCAGCCCACAGAATGGAATGAAAAATTCCAACAAGCTTTTGACAAGATCAAAGGATACCTCATGAACCCACTAGTATTGACACCGCTAGTGGATGGAGAGCTACTTCTGTTTTACTTATCAGTGGGAGAATATTCCATGGGCTCATTGCTAGCACAACAAGAGACAAAAAAAGGGGTAGAGCATGCCATATATTACCTCAGCAAGAAATTCCTAGTGTATGAGACACGGTACACATCTTTGGAAAGAACTTGTGCTGCGTTGATTTGAGCAACGAAAAGGTTGTGACACAACATGGTTTCCTATCCAGTGCACTTGATCTTAAGGATGGATCCCATCAAATACCTCTTTGAGAGACCACCCCTAACAGGAAGGATGGACCGTTGGTTACTTTTGCTATTAGAGTTTAATATCACCTATGTTACCCAGAAATCTATCAAGGGGCAAGCTATAGCCGATCATTTGGTTGCCCACCCTATAGAGGATGGAAGAGCTTTGGATGATGCCTCTCTCAATGAAAAAATTGTAGCAATAGGGTTAGAAGACACAACTAATGAATGACAATTATTCTTTGATGGAGTGGCTAATTAAAAGGGGTGTGGTGCAGGAATATTGCTTGTCACTCCTGACAGCCTTTATTTGCCTTCATCATTTAGCCTCAATTTCCCTGTACTAACAACATTGCTGAATATGAAGCTTGTGCTTTGGGACTAGAAACAACCCTGACTACTGGAGTGAAAAGGATCAAGGTGTATGGAGATTCATCCATTGTCATTTGTCATATACAGGGAAAGTGGAAGACTAGAGATGAAAAGTTGAAGCCATATAAAGAACATCTGGAAGAGGTGGTTGAACACTTTGAGAAGATCTCGTTCAAATACTTCCAGAGAGATAATAACAAGTTTGCTGATGCCCTTACAACCTTGGCTTCCATGGTAGAATGCAACCTTATGGCTAGGTTTGACCATTCCTGGTGGAACAAAGAAGCAGACCCATTCGTCAGAATTCGGTGAATTCCCTCACTATGGATGGTCGGTCTTGGTTCGCTTACATAGTGAATTTTATCAGGGAAAGGAAGTACCCAGTTGAAGCAACTGAAAGAGAAAATAAATTTCTGAGAAGATATGCCACCCAGTTTATCCTTTAAGAAGATTTTATTGTACAAAAGATCCTACGACGGAATACAGTTGCTGTGTGTGGATGAAGAACAAGCTACAACCATCATGGAAGAAATTCATTAAGGTCTCTGTGGACCCCATATGAATGTCAAGATATTATCTAAGAAGATCCTCAGGCTAGGATATTACGGGAACACAACTGGAGGCGGATTGTGTGGACTTTGTCAAGAAATACCACAAGTGTCAGATATTTGCTAACATCATACATATCCCACCAACGGAGCTACATCCGCTCAGTTCTCCTTAGCCGTTTTCTACTTAGGGCATAAATATCATTGGGAATATCAACCCTAAAGCATCCAATGGTCACAAGTTCATCTTGGTAGCCATTGATTATTTCACCAAGTGGGTAGAAGCTCAGTCATATACAATCCTTGTTGGGTCCCGATTGACACTGAGAGGGGGGTGAATCAGTGTGCCAATTTTTTTTTTATTTTTCAGCTCTACCCCTGATGTGGCAATCACTATTTACACTTCAATAGCACAGTCTACTGATGCTGCCCAAAGCTACTATGTATACTACTGACCATTCTTACTGTTGCACGAAACTTACTCACATAACCTATATTGTTGCCTAGAGCTGTCTCATAAACCTCACATGGTAATCACTATCACATACATACACAGTCATATGCACATCCACACTGCACCATCAAGTGGTCAGGTCTATCAGATGTACACACCCATTCTACAGCCAAGCACTCCAATCCACAATACAAATAAGAGCATACACATCCACAACATAAGAAATACGTGCTTCGGCTAGTTTCCTACATGCACAGAGTAATGCCCACTGTCGGGCTTAGCATTTACTCAATACTAATTATGACTGTACCCACAGCCAAGAAAACACATTCCCAGTTTTCACCAATGACATACAATGGCTAGGTCTTCACCCTAGTTTTCTCAGAATGTTCGGAAAGGCCGTACCCATGACAAATAGGTTTAGGTAGTTGTAACTACCAAGGAACACATAGCCCTTGTGTCCAGCATCCACTGAACACCAATAAAATATAAAGTTGGGCTTATAATAATGCCTATAGTGAATCACTCATACATACAAATTTTTTCCAAATAGACTACAACTATCACTTAGGCATTTTATCAAACATCTTGCCTACAATGATTTATAATAATGGAAATTTGGCAAAAGTGAGATTACCTTGGCAAGGAGTAATCGTCGGAGATGTAATAATGTCGATCCTCACTTGATGCGGACCACAACCATGTTGTCTCGATGCCTTCAATGCTTCAACCCCGGTTGGTACTTGGGTTTCTTGAAGCAACTCACAAGAACCAAATTCTAGGTTCTTCTTCTTATTTTTTCTTCTCTTTATCTTTACTTTCATGGAACAACAATGGCATTCACATTCACACACACACACTCCTCTCTCTCTCTCTCTCTCTCTCTCTCTCACTTCTCCTCTTCTAGTCTTCCTTGTAAATAAAGCTTTAATGGAAAAATAGTATTCTCAATAAAAACCATCAAACTCCATTAATTGGATTTGAGAAAATCTTTCTTGAGAGGCATTCAAGACACACACAAAGAGAGGGGAAAACTTCTTCTCTATTTCCCTCTTCTTCTCTTCTCTTCCATTTTCTTTTTCTTTCTTTTGTCAACAACCAATAGAGCTTGCTGCCTTGGTTTCCAGCAGCTTCCTAAGCTTCTAATGGGAGCTATGGATCGAGTGCAAGAGAATGGAATTCTTTCATTCAAACCCTTAGCCTTCCGTGAGCTTCAACTCATTTTTTTGATGACCTTAGCAAACCCTCTACTTGATTTCTTCCCTCTGGTGTGTAGAGCTCAGAGAGATGAAGAATCTCCAACTTGAATCACTCAAATCGGAGTTAAGATGAGGGAGATATGGCCATTTGAAGTTGGACCAACCAGAACACTCAAAATGGAATCTTCGGAGGTTGGCGTAGGCTACTCCGGCGGCGCACGCAACAGGGGAGAAATCTGGGCCATCGGATTAATCCAAAATCCACTTTTAATCTAAGCCATTAAATTATTCAAATGACTAATAAATCTTAGCTGCAAGATTAGAATAACCGAGTCAACTGATGATGTCAGCATGATGCAAGCACTTACATCGTCAGATACATTGTCGACGTGCCATTGGCTACGTCAGTACAAAATACGGTGGTTGTCGGCTATCTCTCATGAAAGCTGAAACAGATTACAGCCATTGGATCAAGATCTTTAGATCTAGTTTAATCTAGATCTTATGAGATCAAATTAAATGACATCTATCTGCATCCCTTTTTGCACATGTGTAACACTATAGCAAACTTGATCAGGTGAAGCACCAATCCATTATATATAATACACTCCACCAATGAAAAGCCTCGTATAATCATTTTTAACGCTAGCTTTTGCACGAGATGTTAGATCTGAATCTGATTGACGTGGCTCAATCTGAGCCGTGTATTAATGATCCCTCTGATTCTCTTATATACACATAAGCCCCTGCCTTTATATTTCCAGTGCTAAACACCCCTTATCAACTAAGACCTTCAAAATCTCAAAATTACATAAAAGGCCCTAAAATTTCAAAATAAAAATCTGGAAAATCCACCCAACACCGAAAGCATATCTGTTGAATTTCCGGTTTAGTTTTTCAAACCGGCTTGACGGAAATACATGTAACTTTTTCATACGATATCCGATCGAGATGAAATGAAGTGTGCTGGAACCATGACTGGACGCTCTATAACTTTTCAGAATACCTGATCATTTGACTCAGTCATATAAAAAGACTAAAATACCCATAGATTTTTTCAATGGTGCATCTTCCTCATACGAAATCGGAACATGATGAAATTAGAACCGTTGGAAAGATAGGATTTTTGTCGTATTGTTACATGGAGAACACTTCTTTTAAAAAATTAATCTTCAATGCTAAAATTACTCTCGACTACTACAAATGCTGTAACTTTTTCATATGGTATCGAAATGCGATGAAATCAGATGCACTGGATAAATAAATTATAATCTATATTTTTTATGAGGAAGTGGATCTATATTTTTTATGAGGAAGTGGTCTTCCAAAAAGGTCATTTTCATTACCAAAAATACCCCCAAGCGTAAATAGGTCAATTTTACCAGTTTTGATCCAGAAACCCGCACCACCTACTAAGGATGAATCAAACCACTCCATGCATACCATACGACTCTGTTATTTCATCGGTGACACTGGACACTTACACATCATCATTTTTATCTATGTCATCCAAACTAGCCATGTCATCATCGCCACGTGGCCGAGTTGCCAACAAGGACAACCAAAAAACAACAGTCCTCATGTCTGCTAAGGTAGCCAAATTCATCCAAGAAAATATCATTTCCCGATATGGAGTACCTCAAGAATTGATATTGGATCAGGGATCCCACTTCTGGGGTAAAACTGACAAGATCTGCGCAAAGTTTGGTATTAGAAGGCATCGCTCTACCACTTACTGGCCATAGACCAAAGGGGCAGTAGAAGCAGCCAACAAAAACATCAAAGTCAGCCTACAAAAAATGGCAAAAGCATATAAGGATTGGGCGGATAAGTTACCCCTTACCTTGTGGGCATATCGCACCTTTGTATGATCCTCGACAGGGATAACTCTGTTCTCTTTGGTGTATGGGGTTGAAGCGGTACTACCCATAGAAATCTTAGTGCCATCATTAAGAGTACTCTTGGATAGTCAGCTACCTAAAGGAGAATGGGTGAAGGTTAGACATGACGAGCTCAACTTTCTCGATGAAAGGCCTATGAAGGCCATGGATAATTTAAAGAAATATCAACTGAGAATGGCAAGGGCCTTCAACAAAAATGTGAAGTCCCATCACATAGAGGAGGGTGAACTTGTTCTTCGAGAGTAAAGAACCTCAATTCATGACCTAAGAGGAAAATTCATGCCCAACTGGAGTGGCCCATGCACTGTCAAAGAGATTTTACCACGCAAAACTGTGAAACTCATATACCACAACGGCAAAGAAATACCCAGACTGATCAATATGGATCAACTCACGAAATACTATGTCTAAAAGGGTGAATAGCCTGAACTATATTAGACCTGATTCCTTTCGAGGGATACGTAGGCAACTTGACATGTGCAAGTGCGGTCTCAACCATTTCAAGGCAATAAATTGGTTCCTAAATTAATAGTCAAGGTATTTTAAAAGATCATCATAGATTGTGTTCCCCAAGAATCACCATTTGGCATACAAGGCCATTAGGTATCTGTCCTTCACCTATCAGTCCGTCAAATTTTTATCTAAGATTCTATCCCCCATGAATCGCCATTTGGCATGCAAGGCCATTAGGTATTTGCCATTCACCTATAGTTCGTCAAACTCTTATCCAGGATTCCATCCCCTAAAAGAAAATCACCACCAGGCACCAGTTTATCAAGGCCAGTTTATTCCCCATCCTTGATCAGTAAAAAGAAAAAAAGAGCTTGATGCAACGGTGGTAAAGGCTTGTTTGAGTCATTAGCTAATGAGTAATGCTTTGATAAATCATCGTATCTCTTTTATTTGTGATGGTTTCGGGAAAAGTCATAAGCTTGTTAGATGAGACATTGAGGAAATGGATCTTAGACATGAACATGAGGGTGCTAGGATTGCTGGAATCCATGAATGTGTCCTTTCTTAGTTGGATCGAGTGTGTGAAATTACATCGTCTATTACTCCAGCAGGTGCCTCAACACTGGGATGCCAATCTGCATGTATTTCGGTTTGGATTAGTAGAGATTTGTCTAACTCTCGAGGAATTCCAAGTTTGTATGTTATCTCCACCCAAAGCTAGGTTGTTCCAACCATCTTTAAAGAAAGATTATTCAGAGGAAATTCAGGACTTCTTCGGATAGAAAGAAGAGGAAGTGAAGCAATTCGTCAGGTATAGGAAGATTGACATTCTGATGGTGGTCCAGATCTTCACCCAATATCTACCAATGGAAGGAATCCATCGACAGAGATCACAGGATGCTTATTTACTTTACCTAATAGCTCGCTATGCTCTCCGAATTCTCGGGCATAGTGCACTACCCATTCTGATTGAGGTGGTAAAACAGATGAAGAAAGGAAGTGACATTATTCCGAAGGTTCTTGTAGAAACATTCAAGGGATTCGATGACACGAGCCATGGCTATAGATTCGGACTAGATCATTATCAAGGGAGTCCTGCTATTTTTCAAATTTGGCTCCTTGAGAAACTAAAGTTAACTAAACCATTAAAAGAAGGCCCGCTCGAAGCTCTTTGCTACCAGGATAAGAGGGAAGTTCCGAAATTCAACCTTATCACTGACTGGGAGAAGTACCTGTAGGAAAGGATTATGCGAGATATTGCATGGAGATGCCCAGGGGGCCAGAAGAAGATTTTTTGATGAAGACCCCTGGCTATAATTACGCAAGGTTGATGGGATTGACTCACATATCCTGTTATTTACCTACGTACATTGCCCAACAATATGGGCTTGTGGTGATGGACCCAGAAGAGTTAGTGAACTTTCACCCACCTCAAGAGTTGTCTCCCCACCTTGTTACTCACTTATCGTGTCTATGGTAGGAAAATTATTCCCCTTTCTATATAATTCACTTGGTAATAGAATGAGGAAGTATTTGGATTTTTATGTTATCCTGCTTATTCTAATTATGACTTGAGTTGTGGAATTGATTATGCCTAAACATTGCAAACCACAAACAGAAAGAAAAGGTTTTTTGTGTCAAAGATAGATTTGCATTCATAAGACACCAAAATAAAATGATGAACAAACAAGGGGGAGGGAAAAAGAAAAAGAAAAAATATACATGTGTTACACTTGCAGGAACTACAAGAACAGGTCCCTAAGAAGTAAAGTCATCAACTGAACCATACTCTGAATCACCCTTATGGAATATCGGAGAACTCACAGATGCTAGTCCAGTCAGCTCTAGCCTCTATGTCATATCCTGAATTAGTAAATCCTGTTGGGCAATTTCTTGCTGGTAGGAGCCGACTTGGCTCTCCAAGGCGACAATCCTCCATCCTAAGGAATATAAGAGATGATCAAGAAGAAGAATAATGAAAGAAGAAGGGAAAAAAAGGAAAAGAAAGAGGTAGAAAAGGAGGTTGAAAGTCAATTGAAGGATGGTCAGATACTCACATAGTCATATGGAATGGGCAGCCTAAGGGAAGCATCTACATTTGTTCTCTGCTCCAGAAGATGAGGGAGGCTAGGATTGGCCACATTGGGGTAGCATCAAGCTGGGAAGCCATAGAAGAGGATGTTGGCTGTTCTGAGAGACCCACTCGCACTAGTAGAGGGTCCAGCTTGTGAAGGATCAACAACACTAACGTGCGACTGAATAATAGAAAGATCTACATGTCGTGTTCTCCCCTGACAAGAACATCAGTCAAGACCAAAACAAAAAGAAATATAAGCATGAAGGAAATACTCAAGAAAGGGTAACATACCACTGGCCCATCAGAACCAAGAGGGGTGCATACTGTCTCCTCCTCCAGGAAGGCTCTATAGTCCCTATCCCAGTCGAGGAATGATGCATCCCATACTCCACCAGCCATACTCTCAATCTCGTCCATGGGGATACGCTCCAAACAATGCATGGTGGGAGGAGGGAGACAGGGAGGGAGGCGTGACTTGAAATCAGACCACTGGGATATGACCCTCTCTCTCCCAAATACCAGACATGTCCCCATATACCCCTAAATAGGACCTGATTCTCAGATAGGTATCTAGAAGAACTAGCTTCATCAGGGTTTGGGAATGTGAGAGGATGAAACGGCCTCCAAGTGACCTACAAATCCAAGAAGAAATAAGTACAACATAGGACAGAAGGAAATTCAATGACGAATGCGGCATACCTCTGTAAGGTCGTTCAGAAGAGAATGAGCAGTGATCCCTGGAGGATGCTCGAGGATCTCTTAGTCTAGGAGCTGTAATCTCCAGATGCTCAAAGCACCAGGGCTGATTTGCAAGATCAAAGTAAGGGAATGTAACCAAATGAAGAGAAATGCATACAAGAATGAAAAGTACATAGAGGATGAAGCCCACTCCCTTGAGACCTCGATCTCCATACGACAACAGGTCTGGGGTCCACAAGAGGTATGCATAGGTAGCCCTGCCCCAATCCCAAGAACCTACCTCCTGAAGATTCCAGAAGAAGGCTACCAGGCGAATGTCTACCCCTCCTCGGAGGTCACTGAAGAGACACTGACCCACAACAAATAATAGCAAAGAACGGGTCACTTATGCCATGTTACCAGGGCTTACCCCCAAGCCAGTTCTCCACCATCGTGCATTGATCTCACCAGGCAGATATGTGTTTGATCAGCTGTAATGTTGATGCCTGTCAAGTCTGCGAACTCCCTGACAGTCGGAACCTCAGGAAGAATCAAGGGTCTCCCTCCGAATGGTATGCCCATCAAGGAATAAAAGCATAGAGGCGTGATGGTGATCTCTCCAACAGGAAGATGAAAGGAGTGAGTACTCGGCCACCACCGCCCTATCAAGGCCCCTATCAGTGCCGGACTGAATTTTTGGGTCTCTATGAATGCTAAATGACTCAGGCAAGATGAGTCAACCATCTCCTTCACTCTACGAAGAACTATCCTGTACCAGGACCGAACCATGTTCGGATGGCCATACAGGGCCAAGGTGGGTGGTTCCCTCCCTTCATGTTAATGGAAACCAAAAAAAGAAAAAAAAAGATAATGAATGAAAAATAAAGACTTACCCAAGAACCCCACACGAAGTTGCAGATATGGTTCTGACTATTATGGAGAGTCTGTCTGGAGTACCAATCGGCTAGGCCCTCATCCCTTTGAGAAGAACTAGTACAACCCTCCAGCTGGATTTCTCCACAAGTCTTTCTCTTTCTTTTTTCAGCTATATTTTCTAAAATAAAAAAAACCCCAAGAAGTTTTTCAATTTGCATAAAAACCCACAAGGATGACAAATTCTCCAAATGACTCCTTCCTCAAGAACTATGAAGATCTTCAAGAGAAAGATGAAGAACTTCAAGGAAAACTTGAAGATCTTCGAAAAAATTTGAAAAAACCCAGGAAAATGCGAAATGGTTTGGATCTTCGAGAAGATTCCAAAAACCCAAACTCACTCACTCATAAATCGTTTCCCACTTAGAAAAGTTAGAATGAGGAATAAACAAAGGAGTGGGGACCATTTTATGGGTAAAAAAAATCCTTTTCCAAAAA
>NC_056559.1:20494451-20516320 GCF_013358625.1 Macadamia integrifolia
CCTTCCCCTCATGCTAATGGAAATAAAAGAATGTAAAAAAAAAAAAAAAAAAAAAAAAAAAAAAAAAAAAAAAAAAAATTGGATTCCAATTCCAAGATGCAAATCAAAGATTCTTACCACCAAATACCAAGTTCAAAATTATTTTTGTGGTAGTTATAAATTATGACACATGGGAATTAAAAATCAAAGGGAAGGTAAAAAATCATGTGGTAGTTGAAAATTCAAATTCACACGAAAATGGAAAATAAAAAATAAAAAAGAAGGTAAAACTCACATTCATGTGGTAGGTGGAAATTATATCACATGGAAGTGGAAGGTAAAAATCAAAGGGAGAGAAAAATTCAAATTCATGTGTAGATAAAATTTGTATCACATGGAAAAGAGGAAAGTAAAAGTCAAAATTTTATTAATGGGTAAAGGAATTTTTCATAGTCAAAATTCAAAATACAAAACCAAAAAGCAAAATTCAAAAGCAAGGAGCAAGATTCCAAATCAAAGGCAAGGAGCAAGATTCCAAATCAAAAAGCAAAAATCAAGATCTAAATCAAGAGTCAAATTTCATGATTCAAGGGCTTAAACCTACGTCTCCCAATTTCATTGACCTGGCCTCAGATGGCCCAATCTCTTTGTATCGGCTCCGAGTGACCCGATCTCATAAACTAAATTGCTAGGACTGATGGATGGAAGTCCAGTCTAGGGAGAACATTTTTCGTGCACTAACATCTTCTACAGGGAGGGCTCAAATCTCTACAAATGATGGATTAATCCCCAGGATTGGCGGATGGAAGTCCAGCCTAGGAAGAACATTTTTCATGCACTAACATCTTCTGTAGGAAGGGCTCAAATCTCTGCAAATGATGGATCAATCTCTAAGACTGGCAGATGGAAGTCCAGCCTAGGAAGAACATTTTTCATGTAGTACCATCTTCTGCAGGGAGGGCTCAAATCTTTGCAAATGATGGATCAATCCCTGGGACTGGTGGATGGAAGTCCAGTATAGGAAGAACATATTTCATGCACTAACATCTTCTACAGGGAGGGCTCAAATCTCTACAAAGGACTGGCAGATGGAAGTCTAGCCTAGGCAGAACATTTTTAACTACTAACACCTTTTACAGGATTGAAAGAGCAGTGAATTTTTTTCCTACAATCGGTAGTCCAGGTAAGTCCTCAATTTTAAAGTAGCCAAGAGATATTACCTGTTGCATTTTTAACTCCGTCATCAATGAGAAAAATGATAGCAGTACATGCTCCAGGTGAAAAAATGTGATCGTTCTTTTCTTTGCCCTTGGGCCATTGGCACAGGCCTAGGCCAAAGAGGGGCATTTTGTAGACACCCAATTTTGTCACCCTCCTCCGGCTATGATGAGATGCAGATCTTGCACGTGACTTCTGACTTCCGATCAATAGAGATGATGATTGACTAGGAAAACCCTGAAAACCCCATGTGGGAAAGAGGAGGGTCCAATTTTGACATTTTATATATGAAAGAATCTAATCAAGACGACAGTACAGATGGATAGTACTCGAAAATACGATTCCGATGATATATGGTATGTCAAAATCAGACAGTTGGATCTCTTGCAATCGTCCCCAAAAAATTACATTTTTTCGCACGTATGCTGCACACATTGGCAAGCCTTCTGGAAACCTAAAAAATTCCCCACCTACCCAAATACCCCAAATTCATCCCCTACCTAAAAACCTTAAAAATCCCACGAGGGAGAAGAAGGTCCAAATTTGAATTTTTATGTACGGAGGAATCCAATCTTGATGACCATATAGATGGATAGTAGTCAGAAATACAATTTCGAAGATATATGGCACGTTAAAATCGGACCGTTGGATCTCTCGCAATAGTCACTGAAAAATCATATTTTTTATGCGCGCAGCTAGTCAACAAGTTAGCCTGCACGTATGCTGCACGCGCTAGCCAGCCAGCCATTAGCCCCACACATAGCCTTGTGCACACCCCCACGTGCCCCCGTGTGCTGTCCTACGTGCCCTTTGCTGCACACCCCGTGCGCTTGCAGGCTAGCCCTTGCACCATGCCTGCCCAGCCCTTGCACCATACCTGCCCACCCTTGAACCATGCCTACCCAGCCCCTTGCACCATGCCTACCCACCTATGCACCACTACCCGCACACCCTTGCACCATGCTTGCCCACCCATGCACCTGTGCCTGTCATGCCCCGTGCACCTCGACCCAACCTTGTGGGCCACCGTCAATGGCCAAGATTTATGTTCCACTGGCTCAGTGGGTGAAGAGAGATCTCTTCACCCACTTGTGCATATGCACTACTCCGCTAGCATACCCTACACCGTAGCCTCCCATTAGTTCAAAAAACCCACTTTTTGCCCCATTGGTTAAAAAATTCTCTCTCCTCCCTATTGGTCCAAAAATCCTATAAAATTTCTCCTCATTTAGATTTGGGACACCAACATCACAACCCCACAACCACCCTTAGAGAGAGAAGCCCTACCCTCTCTCCTCCCCTCCCCCTTTGAATTTCATCGGGTCTTCAGAGTGATCTTCATCAAGATCTGAAATCTTGTTTGGATCTTCGAAGTGTTCTTCGGGACTTTGAAGATCTTCAATCCAAGTTTTTAGTTCAATCCATTTTTTACCAAAAATAGTATGTTTCTAGCCTCCCTCCTTTGAGTGTTCTTGGTTTTTACCAAAAGTAGAAATCCCTCCCCCCTTGAGGTTCTCGGGTCTACGAAGAGATCTTTGTCAATATCCAGAGTTCTGTTCAGATCTTCAAAGTGTTCTTCGGGGGCTTTGGGGATCTTCAATCCATTTCATTCCAAAAATATCCGTTCCTAGCAGAAGCTCTGCGCGAGTGCCCCTGGAATCTTTTCAGAAATAGCCATTCCCAGTGGAAGCTCTGCATTAAGTGCCCCTGGAATCTTTCCAAAAATAGCCATTCCTAGCGAAAGCTCTGCCAGAGTGCCACCTCAGCCTAACCCTCCCATAGCCAATTCCTAGCAGAAGCTCTATCCGACTGCCCCTGGAATCTTTCCAAAAATAGCCATTCCCAGCTGAAGCTCTACCAGAGTGCCACCTCAGCCTAAGCCCGGAATAGCCTTCCCTAGCCAAAGCCCTGTCCGAATCCAAATCCAAAAATAGCCTTCCCTAGCCGAAGCTTTGTTTGAATTAAAATCCGAAAGTAACCGTTCCTAGCCGAAACTCTGTCCGAATATCATCACACTCAGCATCTCTCAAGAAAGGAAGTTGGAGGTCAAGACCATCTTCCTTTGAGCTAGGAGAATCTAAAAGACAGTTCAAGCCGGCACTAATCAGGGGCCCACCCCTCTTGACCGTCAAGCTTAGGTGTAATTTCTTACCCAAATTAGCATAATGTAGACTTTATATTGACCTTGTTTTAGTGTATATAATCATTTAAATTCTGTCAATGTACATATATGTGATAACTTAGCCATGCATGCGGAATAGGAATTGTGAAAAATGTTTGTTCTTAAGCATATAGTAGGAAGACCGGTCAAACCGGGCATATTGGGTGCCTAATACCTTCCCAATTTTGTAACCTGACACTTACCCTAAATCTCTGGACTAGACCAACTTTCAGGCAATTTTTTTAAGAATTGGGCCCACCCCCAGGTCCTAGGCCCATAACCCTAGGTGGCGGCTCTAAACCCCCATTTGCATGATATTGATCCCCGTATTGGATCATCATCAAACCCCCGCCTCAAATGGTGAATTTTACACTCTTGCAAAATAGGCCTCAACGTATCTCCGAGTGGCGATACGACGATGCTGGGCCCGTAGGGTAAGCACACACAACACACCCCTCCCTTATGAAAGAGAAAGAGAGGAGAGAGGACGGAGTCAATACAACCCTTTTCCCTCCCCACAGGGGGAGGAATGCATACGCATCTTCCGGCAGCTACCCTCACAATGTAGCATGTGGATATGTCATTCATTTCATGAATATCATCTTTAATCATCACATATGTCATTTGTATGAGTTGTTTAACCCTATTTCTCCCAAATTTTGCTGTTTTAGGGTTTTCTTGTTCTCTTTCTCTTTCCTTTCTCAATGTATGGCCCAAATGTGTTTATAGACTCACATTTTGTTGCATAAAAGTGGTGAGAATGTCACATTGCATATATGTTTCACTTATCACTCTTTGGCATGAATTTTCACTATTCCCAAGTTAGGGTTCTTGAGAAAATTGGGGGTTTTTTCCTTGTTTCGACCTCAATAATGATAAGATGTATAATTGTATGAAATTGAACCCCCATTTACATGCTATTGCCGAATTTCCATCAATGCTATGAATATCCATGGTTTATGCTATCCTCCAAGAAATTTCCCTTTTCTTCCCTTGGAATTCTGTCAAATGTCTTGGATTGATGCTAATTGGCGTTTGCATGAATGTATGCCTTAAGTAAATGCTTTCCCTTCTTGGCTTTTTATTTGTATAATGCATCAAAAGAATCACGACTCCATGATGTTCACTTATCAATACATTGCTTTGTCAACTTGTCATTCATATATGATCATGTCATGACTATGGCATTGCACTATAGGGATTTTCTCCTTGTGTTTGTCATCCAATGTACATTATCCTTCACAAAGTACCCATTATGAGTACCATTCTCACTAATTTTCCTCTTTATGATCATATTGCCTTGATTCTCTTTTATCCCTTGCTTTAATCAATTTCTCTTGAAATCTTTATCAGTTTCTCACGTCTTCCTCATGGATTTTGCAGAATGTCATCACGTAAAGGTAAAGAGGCTACCTCTTCATCCAGGAGTGGAAATTCTTTGAGTACGAAAAGGAGGGGTGCAGCCCCGATCTCTTCAACACACAGAGCCCGGGCAAAGAGGAGTGCTCCGATAGACCTGAAAGAGTATGATGAGTACCTGTTCCAGAGCCTTGAGGCTGCAATTTCCTAGTCCACTTTCTCTAAAAGACTTGTGCTCATGGAGAGGATTGTTGTGGTGGAGAACTTTGCCCGGGTGTAGATGCTCGAGAAATTTACTGCTCTTGGCTGGCAGGCTATGCTTTCAGTCGACTCTCGCTATCCTGAACTTGTCAGAATGTTTTACTGCAATCTGGAGGTCTCATTTGATGATAGTGTGTATGCCCTTACTAGTAGGGTGAAGGGACTGGATATTCAACTCCCTATAGAGCTGCTGGCAGAGATCTTGGGCATCTTTATGCATGGCACCTGGTATTATTATCCACCCAGGGGCAAGGCTCTGGGCCCCCACATGAGCCAAGAGCTACAGAGCCACATTTATGAGGTCATTTGTGGCTATGCAGTTTGTCCTGAATCTGAGACAACATTCATCCTAGAGGTCCGGGTCTTCAGCTGCTTAGTCTAGTTCAACCTGCTCCCCCAAGTCGGTCATCGAAACTAGTTAAACTTTATGGGAGCTTATATGACATATCACATCTATATGGCCTTGGGGAATGCTTCTAGTATATGCCTGCCCTTTGTCATCATGAAGACCATACAATATCACATCACACATCCATCAGACAGTAATTATCCTTATGCCCAGTCCCTCACCAAGATATTTGAGTACTTCCAGGTAGACCTACAGGGTGAGGAGGGAAGGTCCCCATCGGATAAGTTTTCCCAGGGAATCTTACACAAGATGGAGTTGTACGATTTGATGGAAGCCGCTGAGGGGGATGCAACTCAAGAGGGAAATAATGAGGCCACCATCTCTAGGTGGGGTTTTTGATTTCCAGAGCATGTTGGACAGGTTAGTGGCACTGCAGGCCGGTTGGCAGTGGATCCTAAAGAATCAAGAGGAGAGCACGGCTCGCGAGAAGACTCTCCAAGAGACTCAGGTGAGTATATCGATGGAGCTTGAGGACCTATCTGATGATGTGGACTCAGCCTCCAGGAAAATAGTGGCGAGCCTAAAACACCTTCAAAAGGAGGTGGATTTGGTGAACCGCCGCTTTGATTACTATGAGCGTTGCCTCCACGTCAACTCTAGGTCCCGTGAGGGAGAGGTCATAGATTTGGATGATAATTGAGTGGTGGTACAGCTAGCTTGGAATGTTTTTGATGTAATTTGTTTTGGGGAAACTTTTCTATTACTTTGTTGTTGTTCTTCTTCTTTTCTTTCCTTTTATTATGTAATTCTCTCTTGTCTGGAAATTTTTGTACTCTCATTTTGTGAATGCAACATGACGAAATTTTTAAGTTTTATTTCATTTCAGCTTTTATGTGAAGTCTTTTATGTTTACCCCAACCCCAATCCTATTATAAATTCTACATGGTTTAATCTTGCAAGCTGTGTGTGATTAGAGCATCGTGCTCTGATACCACTGTTGTCACACCCCGTTCACATGGAATAGGATCGGTGACGGGTTCTCTCTGGGTAACCCAAAACCACCAGGATCATCTGATACAGTAACCACAACACAGTAAGCCACATATAACACGAAAATATAACAATGTAGTTCAGCGGAAGTCTTGTCATATGTATATATCTGTAATTTCTCCACTTACTCTTGATACTCAAATTTTTATACATAGTATATTTACATGTGGGCCCATAGGCATGATATTTACACAAGAAATAACAATTTAATTATCGAGAGCACAAAAAGGTGAATGTACCAAAAGAATAAAAAAGAAGAACTGTGTTTGATGATAACTATTATTATCCTGCAGCACAACTCTCGCACGGGCATTTGATAGTAGACAACACTCAGACACACATCGGTGGGTTCTACCAGCGGGTCTGTACTCGCTGGTAGGACCCCGGGGCTAACCCAAGACCGGTGGGTTTTATAGGTGGGTCTAGTACTCATTGGTCCTACCCGTCGGTAGGACCCCGGGCCTAACCTAAGACCGGTGGGTTGCTATCGATGGGTCTGGTACCTGTCGGTCCTACCCATCGGTAGGACCTCGAAGCCTAGGCAAGACCGGTGGGTTATACCGATGGGTCTAGGTACCTG
Organism: Macadamia integrifolia; assembly: GCF_013358625.1. NCBI lineage: Eukaryota > Viridiplantae > Streptophyta > Magnoliopsida > Proteales > Proteaceae > Macadamia > Macadamia integrifolia. Next base: position 20,501,409 of record NC_056559.1, read on the forward strand.
CCGGTCTTACCCACCTGTAGGCTCCGAAGCCCAAGCAAGACTGAAGGGTCACACTAGTGGGTCTAGCTACCAGCCGGTGCTACCCACCAGTGTTCAGCAAGTTCAGCTGTCCTTCTTCTCTTCTTCATCCCACCTTTTGGAAATCCAAAGGGGTTGTTCCAACCTCATTTCTCACACATTTTAGGCTCATCCACCTGATTATACCATAGATCTAAGTTCAATCAAGGTTTTGGGGAACTAAATCATACCTTAGCTCAAGAAACCCCAAAAACTTAGGATCCTCTTTCCTAACTCAAAATGTCACCAAAATACTTTCAAATCTTGGTTTCCTTCTTTAGACCTTCAAAGAAATCACATAAGGTTTCAATTAACCATTTGAATTGACCACACACAAGAGGGTTTCATCATATTCTAAAGGTTTATGGCATTACTTACCTCAATATGCAGATCTCAAGGCATAGATCACTATTCCGGCAACAAAAAGGCAAGACACGGCCTCAGAAATCAAGGGGAACACTCCTTCCCTCTTCCTTCTCTTCTCCTTCCTCTTTTCTCCCTCTTCTTTACTTCTCTCCGCCAAACTTTTGCTGAAATCATAAATGGGAGAGAGAGAGGAGTAAATGCTATTTATACCTTGGGTTATAAATATCTACTAAGGCTTGTTTGGTTTTGTCCTTCTATGGTCCAAAACACATTAAATTGCGATACCAGGTGAAATAGCCGGCATTATTGGGCACACGTGACTTCATTACAATGGCGAACCCAAAATATGTGTGTTCACTCAAGTTGGGCTTGCTGGGGCTCACTTTTTCCCACAGGTGGATCACACTGGGGGTCGCACCCACCAATGACTACCCACCAGTTGGCCAAAACAAGGCCAACCTTCTTGTATTTTGGTGGAAAATGGGTTCTTAACACGCATTTCACTCCCACCACTTGTCGTAGACCAAGTTCTCATTATCCAATACGATAACATACCTTCCCTACTCGTACATGGCCTTATGATACGTGCAAAGGCACGGCTTAGGCATGCGAACCACTTCAGGTACTGGCTCAATCTTGTTTGACCATCTTGTATTTGACGCCACCCTTGCTGTCATATACCATAGGGCACCTGTGTCAACCCTTGCTGGTTCGGACCCTGCAAGGCCAAACCGAATCAACGGGTCAATAAACCGGGTTTAGGGAGTAGGGCTCTACATAGTAGCTCCAAGCAGAGCCCCAATCGTTGGAACAACCCTCACCCCTTCTTGCAGCACCCCTCGTAGAACGAAAATGTCCACAGTAGCGTGTGGATTTCCTATTATTTTTGGTGTTCATACTGGGTATAGAGTTCGACCCTAGTCTCACTTAACCAGAAGAGCTGGCACATGAGCTTTAAGGGCAACATGATCTGGTCCGCTTGTTGATGAAGAGAGAATCTTCATAGTTGGTGCTTGGAGCTGGTTACCAAAAGAAGAGGAAGAGAGTAGAACCACCTGAGGGGCAGGTTATGCAGCTGAGGAAGTTGGATTCTTCATAAGAAAAAACTGTTGGTGCATGGTCTGGTCCACTTTTAGAAAAGGAGGGAGCCTTCGTACTTGAAGTTTGACATTGGTTAACAGCAGAGGAGGAAGATGGCAGCACCATTTGAGGAGATGGATCTAGTACTGCAGCCGAGGAAGGTATGTTCTTGATTAAAAATGTTGATGCTCGTTTTTCTTATAAACTGGAACTTCAGTCGAGCTGGTTCTGATGCTTGGTGCTGTTATCGCAACTTAGATGGTCCCAGAAGGTTTGGTATTCTTAAAAAATAGTCAGGTTATAAACTTTAGAAACTAAAGCAGCAAAACAACCCCTGGGGGTTGCAGTTCAACAACAAAAGTTCAACCGGTTGCTTTATAATTCATACACGGTTTTGAAGAAAGGTATGGGAAGAGGGTAGCCATATACGTTCTTAGTGCGGGTAATAAAATGGTTTAAATAGGGTTGGTGAAAACATCTCAGAAATAAGAACGTTGGAGAGAAAAATCTTCTCATTTAAAGAGGGCTAAATGGTTTACATTTATGAGATGTGACTGGTTGGATGTACAGGTAACAAGGTAAGATCACCGGCGCGTTCAGGTGAGGGCAGCGTTAATCAGGCAGGGAGATGGGATTACCTACAAACTAGTACCAGGGGAGCTGGGTGATGGAAGAGCAGGAAGGAGATAGGGACAATGACGGTGTTATTATGAGTTAAGTTTCACTGTTGCCGAGCAGGGAAAAGAGAAGGTAGAAGGGGAGGGAGTGAAAGAAGAAATGCAGTTAGCATCTCATCAATTGCAATCCCTATTGGTTTCACTTAAAATGGCAGATATTAGTACCCAGTACGAGAAGCTTCCCATCGGCCATCGACCATGTAATTAATATTTATGTATAATATTAATTTCTCTCTCTCATTAACTCGTGTTGGACTCGTAGAAGAAGGGTTACAAGACTCCCTCAACTACGAAGTGGAGAGCAGTCAAACTATCCTACACATATTAAATGGGGCCTTCCGAACTAAGGAATCGGTGATAGAGTTCACCTCCCTAAGAACACAAATGAACTTACAATCTAAAAAATGTGAAGCTAGATACAAGATATCTTCAGCCACCTTCGAACGATCTGAGAGATAATAGGATATGAATTCCTTACAGTCTCAGCCATAACAAATGGGACACCTTCTGAAATGCATTCTAGGAGCCCAAGTCGCATAGCCAATGCTCCCCTTTCAAGAGCACTACTACATTTCATTGAATCTGACACCGCTATGAAAGGCTTCCCTTCATGATTGCGAGCAACAATACCTAACCCTCCCAAACACGAATGAGCTTTCCATGCTACATACGTGTTTAGCTTCACATAGAGCAAAGGACAGGTCCGCCTCTGCTTTTCGAATAGAGGAGGATCAGAGAGGATCAGAGAGGATGGGGATGATGGCCTATGGCACAACCAACACTGAACTCAGAGGCTGCCAGTGATGCCGCTTGAATTACTTCAGCTGGTGACCAACTAACTTCCATATCTTCTTGATGTTGTAACAAACTTTTCACTCTTCTCCATAGGTAGAAGAGTGAACTAAACTTGGCACAATAATCCATTGCTTCTATGCCCTAAGGAAGATGATGTAAAAAATTATTATCATTAAACAGGTAGAGAGTTTTCGCCGATTTTTTATTGTTGGTAGTACCTGCATCTGTCACCATCAGATACAAGAAGCTCCTTCAATGGTAAGGCCTTAATGGATAATAGACTTTCTCTTCCTCTCTCAATTATGACTTAGTTGACTCAACCTTTATGTTAGTTGTTAACTTATTATATATGATCATCTTCTGGTTCTGTGTGTACTTGAAACTTTGGCCAAGGTGAGGTGCTTTCCAGCTTTTCTTTCCAAGGTTTAAGACCAATTTGCACTTAGTCAATCTCCTAAGTAGTCCCATGAGAATGGCATGTCCATTTTCCCTAAACTTTTCCTGTGTATGAGTTGTTAACTTGTCATGTTGTGAAGCATGGATTTTTTTTTTATTCAAATCTTATTCCCAAATGATATAGGCTAGATTTAATATCATTGATTACCTAAAAATTCCATGGGAATGGCATGTCCATTTGTCATGTATTATAGTTAATGGCTTGATTTTATTATCGTTTTGGCATATATATGGTAAATATTTTTTTGATTTATTGTTATTTGAATGCCTTGATGTTGTTTTTAGATATATTGAGAACTTGCAAGAGGAGAATCATCAACTAGCTATGAATTTGGAAAATGATCTTGCCAAGCTTCAAGTAGAATGCCTCAAATTCTTTCAAAGTTTATATTTTTTTCAGTCATTTTGTTTTGTTTTTGTTTGTTTGTTTGTTTGTTTGTTTGTTTTTTATTTATTTATTTATTTATTTATTTTTTTATTTATGTGTGTGGTGTAACATGTCTTTAATGTAGATATTGTTTGTTCAAGTTTTAAGTTCTAGTTTAGAAATATAACCATTCAAGAAAAATCTTGGGCTCCAAGTAATTATTCTCTGCAACTCGACAAGTATTGGAGCTTCCCCTTGGGTTTCTGGCGGCTTGTTCTTCACGATGATAGTTATCTTCTTGGTTTCCTAAAGAACAGAGCCATATTCTCCTGCTCTGACTATGATTTCATTATTGGCTCTATGGTTTTATGGACTCTGATTGGTGTTGTACTTCTTTCACTTACTCATCTAGTGATGGGGCTTTTGCATATAGTTTTAATTCATTCTCTTGGCTATCTCTGTGTCTTTCCAATCATATGACTCTTCATCTTATATGGCTTGTCCTTAGAAGCCATATGATAGTTCAGTTGATAACGTATTTTTATTTGGGTTGCATTTATTTTCACCTCCTTTCAGTCCAATGCATGCAGTTCTCTCTCCTTGGGTAGCGCAGGCGTTGGATCTTCCTCTTATTGTAAAGAGCACGAATGTAGACACCACATTTTGTCACCCTTAAAAGCGCTAAGTAATGATGAGTTACCCTCTGAGATGCGGAGTGATCATGTATTTACGATCAAGATCTTCTCTTAGACCTAGGCAATGTATGTTTTGTTTCTATGCTGACACAAGATGGTTAATCAAATAAAAAAAAATATTTTAAAAAAGGGTTAAAGGCTTTGACACACCTAGAATTGACCAAGACCACCTAACAAACCATAGACTGATCCTAAATTGATCCAAAAACCTAATCAGACTAAACCCAATGAGTCAACTCGAGCCAGTTTATTGACTAAGGCCGATGTCGGTTGATTGTATGTTGTGCCAGGTTCTGTGAATTAGTAAAGATTTGGTGAATGCTTGATCATATCTCATTTCAATCTCATACTTGTCACCCAAGGCAAGCACCTAGACACATACTAAGACCTCTAGGACAACTACAAAACTCTAGAAACCTATGTAACAAATATGTTTATTCGCCACACATTTTGGGAATATATATTTCCCATAAATACACCTAAATCTCTCTTTAAGGAGGAAAGAGATGACACCTATATGGAAGCATTTTACACTCACCTTGGTCAACTATAAATATACAACCCCTCCCACATTTTGGGGATCTCACACACTTATCCGACGAAATCCCACAAGAGTTTAAGCCATTATTCATCAAGACTTATGCACGGGAATCTAGTATAGGAGTTGTTTTGTTGTACTTCACATCAATTTGATCTTGTGCTAACCACAGCTGAACACATGAACTTCTGACCAAAATACACCACTCAGGAAAGTTGCAAAGGGGGGGGGGGTAAGTCTTCTTCCCTTTCCTTTTTACGGCTTCATATTTTGAGATTTGTGATTTTCGTTATCGTACTTCTACTGAACAGAACTCACTGTTATCTTTAGTAGGGCAGTAATGAAGTGCAATCAGTTACATGATTTTTCGTAGGAATTTTATAAACCTTCCTACTCCAAAATTTGGTTTCCAGATCTCTCTCTTGTGATGCTTTGACTTCTATATTTACCTATTTTGTACCTCACGTCACCCTACTTATGTTGTCATTGTATAATCCTATTCCTATCTCGGATCGACCCTATTAAGTTGGGATAAGGTTAGGATGTTGTTGTTCTATGTATGTAGGAACTGTTAAGAGACATGAGCCAACGTAGGCCTGACCCGGCTAATGAGAATTGAAAGGCTTGATCGAGTTGTTAGTCAAGACTATTATAATTTTAAGAGCAAATTTCACTCCCCTCCCTAGAGTTTTCACTTATTACACTCTCCTTCGAAGTTTAAAATTACACTCCCCTTTCCTTCAAAGTTTAAAATTTCTTCTGTACCCTGTAGTGTTAACACTATTAGAGTTACATGTCAAATGACATTTTTACCCCCATCCCCTTTGTCTAAATAGCTTCATTATCTTCGCCTATAATGAAGCTTTATATTATAAGGGAAGCTTCATTATCTTCCCCTATATTGCCATGGCTTGTGGGAACCTCAAAGCTCATTAAAGACGAGGAGAGAGAAACCGGCCAAGTTAGCTTGCAAGTGTACAAGCTTTATTTCACTGAGGCGTTTGGGTGGTGGGGAGCTGCTACTGTACTACTAATGTACTGTTCCACTCTGAGGTGTTCCCGACTGATTTCCCGAGCCCTTGAATGTTTCTACATGGTAGGACATTCAATCAATTCAATCTTTATGTGGACAACTTCAATGTTGGATTTGCCTGGGGGGATAGTTGACCCAATCAACATTGAATAAAGAAATGGCACTTTGACCATCTTACAATCTACTTGGCAGACTAAGTTCTAAATAACTAGCCAATTCAGGTTCACTTTTATTTACTACTTCATTGTTTGAGTTGCAAGGTTACTTCCTTGCAACATCTCGTGAGTTGACCTACCTTGATTCAATCACCAAAGCACCTGTTATTCATCGTTTCTCAAAAAGAGGGGAGATTTATTCAGGAGAATACAATAGAAATTTGCGTATGGACTTCTAGCCTCAGTGAAATAAAGGTTGTACACCTACAAGCTAACTTGGCCCCTCAGATTGGCCAACCAACGGAGACATCCAAGAACCTCCTTTCCGCTTCGGATGGGGGGAAGGGGGAGGCACACCGATTTGTCATGGGAGGAAGAGGGAGGCACGAAGGAAGAAGATGAAACTCTAAAAACGCAAAACTCTAAAACCAAATTGCCTTTACTTTGGTTCTTGGTTCCAGCGAAGGAAGAAAATGAAACTTGGTAAGGGCAAACATGTAATCTCACCTTAAGGTAAGGGTATTTTGGAGTTTAAAATAAAATTCGACATCTTGCGTCATCACATAATGGTGGGCAGCTTATGGTGTGGGTACGATTGATAGAATCTACAACAGCAAAGAGATTGTTATGTAATTTTAAAATTCGCAGGGGAAGGGTGTGTAATAAATGGAAACGTCAGGGGAGGGGAGTAAAATTTCTTCTAATTTTAATTGGCCAATGTAAACCTTCAGATGAGCCTTAAGGTCTCCTGTACTGGTGAAATTTTCAGATTTCTACTTAAATCTCAAAGGTAGGCTAACATTTGGAAAGAAAGTTAATCCTCATGTGTCGGCAATTTGTTTTTCAATGGACTTATCTAGCCTTTCCAACTTCTCACGAAGTGCTTTCTCCATGGCCATTTCTTCCCTGGAGTAGGCCAATGATTTAATTTGACAAATATATCATGGACAGGTGTCCCTCAATTTGGTTCATTGGCTCATGTTGGTCAGGACGAGGATTGTTTAGGAATCGCATGGGATGGTTGATTTCTAAATGTCATGTCCAAATCCTCGATAAGCTTCATCAGGTTGGACACCTCGGATCGAAGCTGACTTGTTTCGAAGGCTCCCTCCTTGGTACTTATGGATGAAGTTGGTGCTGACTTAGGTAAAGGACTTGAAACCTAGCTTCAGATCAACCTAGACCTATCTCTAATCCAAGTGCGTCGATCTGTGTTTGTAAAGCATGGAATGCTGCCTAGACCAAAAGGCCCCTTACTAGAACTCTCTCAGAACTCTCTCAAACTAGCCTAAACCCTTGATATCATGCCTCCAGCCCAGAAGATGCACAAATAAAGATACCACACCATACCGTTCCAAGTCTCTTAGATAGAAAAGTTGCTCAGATTAAGCTCGAGGTGTCTCAATCTATATTTTAAATGATCTATACAATTGATATTCAATAGGACATAAGGTTCCCCTACTACAACAAGGAGCATCGGATATACCTTACACCCGACCTTCATCGTCAGTGTTCAAACGACACATCAATGCGTCCCTTTAATATACCTGAAGTACTGGAGGGTCGAGAGTTCACCATGGGCCCCCGCAAAACTTCATTTCAGTCTCATAGATACTTGCACATGGGCAGCCATGCATCTGTGCAGTGCAAATGTATGAAAGTGTAATGCACGATACTTGTTAGTTCCAAAAAATCCCTAATAAACATATTTTTTGCATACAAGGCTCAAACAATTAATTTTACAAACAAAGAAAGCACTCATGTATGTCTTAAATAGGTCTGGTATGAAGTTTGACAAGTCCCAAGTGGGGTCTCCAGTGTGAGGGCCAATGGGGTTTAACAGATCTTCTCCCCTCTCAAAGAACGAGTGGTTCGAGTCCAACAATCTCTATTAATTGGGAGTTGCACCTAGAATAGGGTTTAGGACCCATTGCTGATTGAAATTAAAACTGAAATGACTCCATCCAAACTATCTACCCATGGGTTAGAGTTTGTGATAGATTGCAGTTTGAGTAAAGGGTTAGGCACGGTCCACCGGTAAAAACCAGACTTCAACCTTAAGTCGATACACATTTTATTAAATAAAACGTCTAGGTTTGTGTATTATACCAATACCATACATGCATTAAAAGGAAAACATGGAAAAAAATATAGGGGAAATTTCAAATCCACATACCCGTATCCAGCTGCTCTGCACAGTTAGTATACAAAAAGTATAGCAAACATGATGTTTAGTTAAGGAATCAAGACAATAGCTAACCTTAGACTTTCATCTCATGAAACATGATAATATGACATCATGCACGTGGGGATGGCGATCATGGAGTACAATCATCATATATGTATAGACAAAGTTAGAATATTATTGAACTAAAAAACAAAAGAATGCAAAAATGCTAGTATGCTGTAAAAGGGGATGGGAGGAAAGAAAAACATTGATAGAAATTGAAATAAAAATCATAAAAACCATAAAAAAAAATTATATAGAAAACATCGAGGTGAAAATTTTTTAAAAGACAAGTTTTACAAAAAAACTAAAGGGAAATGTTAGCAGGTTTGCACTATGAGGTTCTATTGAAGGTAAATCTCAGATTTTACATAGACTAGCAAGGAAATGAATTTGATGAAAATAGTAAAATAAATCCTAAAATTATGTAAATTTCACAATAAATAGATCATGACTTAATCTACAACCTTGAATAAGAAACTTTTGTAAAAATCCCTATGAAAAATCATGTAGTTGATTGCACTTCACTGCTGCCCTACCGAGAATAGTTGAGTTGTGCTCAGTAGAAGTATAATAACAGAAAGCTCGAAACTTGGAATGTGAAACCGTAAAAATGAAAGGGAATAAGACTTACCCTCTATAAATTTTATGAAATGTGTACTATGGTTGGAAGGGCATGGGCTCAGGTGTTGTTAGTGCAAGCTTAAACTAATACAAAGTACATCAAACAACTCCTTATAATTCTAGTACACGAATCTTGGTGGCTTGAACTATGTGGGATTATCGGGTCATACGTAGGATATATGTGTTTGTGGGATCCCAAAATGTGGGAAGGGTCATATATTTATAGTTTGGAGATCTCTTGGTCCACCAAGACAAGTGTAGGATGCTTCCAAATACGGTATCATCTCTTTCCTCCTTGGAGAGAGATCGTAGGTCTATATATGGGAAGTATATATTCTTAAAAAGGTGTGGACAAATAACACATTTATCACATAAATTTTCTAGAGTTTTTCCCGATTTCACTTCAAGCAATCTTACGCAGAAAGCAGCAATCATCTTATCTCATAGAGGGTGCTATCATGACAAAGAGTACCCTCGTCAGATGATTTCACTTTGAGCAATGCAGTTAGTGCAAATAATGTACAAACGTACAAGTGATGTAAAGGGGAGAACGTTCTTAAATTTATTGGTAGCATCTAGTATTTGAAAGTTTGACATCACTACCTAGCGGAGTGCCACTATAAGGGTAATAAAAAGTCGCAGGCCCAATACCACCGCATCCCCACTAGGAAATTCGTGAGAGCCTTTTTTGCAGAGGCTTTTCCCCTTTTGATCTTGGTTAATGGGTATTGAAATCTAACATGGCATAATATTGGCAAACTAGGGATTGAGAAACATGATATTTGGTGTCGCCACTTAAGTTGAGGGCCTAGGACCCGATTGGTGAGCCGATCCCTAAGGAAAGGCCACAAAAGTTGGTTTGGTCCAAAGATAAGACTAATTATCGAGGTACGGTGGGAAGGTGTTCAGAATCCTCTACACCGAGTTGAACCGGTCTTTCTTACTAGATGCTTAAAGAAAGAATATCCTTTTCTAATTATTCTTATACTGTATGCATGGCTATGTTATAACTGCATTACTATTACACTACAATATTCAAATTAGATATCTACATTTTGTCTACTAGGTTAAGAGATTATACTTGAGCTCGACACCTATTTTGGGTCTAGAGGGGAGAGCCAATTTTGTTACGAGCATAAACTTTGAGGTGGAGGTGGATTCGACCTTCGACTTTCATTCTTCAAAGAATATGACCTTATAACCCTTCACAGCAATAGGAAATCTTTGAGGAATCTACAAAAATCTAGGGAATTTGGAGGTGTTTAAGACATTCCAAAAGCAAAGGAAGCCTTCCTAAGGCATTTTGAAGGCTAGGGAATTTTTCTAGAGGTTTTGGGATTTTTGAGATTTCGACATGTAAATCGAGGCAACTCAATTTTAGGGACGCGTTTTTTAGATTCCTTAAGGTTTTAGGAATTTTTAAATTTTCTAAGATTTGTTCAAAATTTGGGTCTTTGGCATGCAAATAAGGCAAGGGAATTTTTACCTGAGAGAGAGAGAGAGAGAGAGAGAGAGAGAGAAGAAATCTCTATAGCTCCAAGAACCTTAGGAAGTGTGTTGGATGCCTTGGGAAGTGGTAAATGGTATCCTATTTATAGGCTCACAAGGCCAAGGGTATTTTAGTAGTTTAGATGTTTCTGGATGCTCTGCCATCTCCAGAGGTAAAATAGTAATTTTCGATCTTTCTTAGGGTTTTGACTTCTAGCAATTGTTATAGTTCCAGTGATCCAATTTTTCACACCATATATCGTTGGAATCATTTTTCCGATCACTATCCAAGTGTTGAGCTTATTTTTTTGCTTCAAAAAATTCAAGATTTCAGGAGAAAGGATTATTCCCTTTTTGCAACTAGGGTAATTCTAGCAACTATTTTCATGTCACTTCACATCATTAGACACTACTTAGATTGATTCGTCAGTATATAGCATGCAAGGGGAGGGTGAAAAAAGTGGGTGTCTACACCCATCGTACGACCTTTTATATAACTATTCATCTTGGATATTTCCTTAGATATTTCTTTTATCCTACTGTGGCATTTGTTGGGTCTTTCCGTTCCCTTATAAAATCAATGATGTTGGCATACCAAGGTCTGTTTTCTGCTGTGTGAACTTCACCAAATTTTGTTGTATGGGACCATCACTTTTTTAACTAAGAATAGTCTAACCTGTGCCATAGGATTTCATTCGACCATAAAGGGCAAGGTTGCGAGGGCATCTACGAATATGTTGTTATCCCTTTCAAAATACCCGAAGGAGATATCATCAAAATTCTTGATGATATGCTCTAGACATTCTTGATATGGCTTCAACTTCTAATTTCTGGTCTTCCATTTTCCATGAGTTTGACAGATGACAATGGAGAATTAGCATACACTTTGATCTTCTTTACTTCGATGGTTAGTTCCATTTCGAGACCTAGCGCAGAAACTCCGTTCTTAGCAACGTTGTTGGTGCATGGGAAGTCAAGGTAGAAAGATGATGATAAATACAACCCATCTGGTGTAATCAACAATACTCTTACCCCACCTCTCATAGCTGCTCCATCAAAGTATAGTTGCCACATATTAGTTATTTCATCCTCTCCTTCCACTGCTACTATTTCTTTATCGAGAAAGGCATCATCCATCGGTCATTTACCTTTTGTTGGGTGTGATGACAAATAGTTTGCAGTTGATCTACCTTTGATAGATTTTTGTTGGCATGAGTTTTATCAAATTCTGATAGTAGTAATAACCATTTGGCCATTCTGCCCATAAGCGATAGCTTCTCGAATAGATATTTGATTGGATCCATTCTTAGGATCAAGTGAATTGAGTATGGAACCATGTAATACCTCAACCTTCTTGTCACTCAAACCAAAGCAACGCATGTCTTTTCAAGGGACGTGTATTGGGTCTTATACTCCAAGAACTTTTTGCTTATGTGTAGATAGCATGTTCACCCCTTTTCTCTTTGTCCTTTTGGAACCAATATAAATCCCATGGAATATTCCCCAACTGACAAGTACAGTAAGAGTGGTTCTCGATCCTAGAATTGGTGGCCAAAATAGGGCATTTGACAAGTATTCTCTAATTTTACCAAGCGCCTATCAGCACTATGGATTCCATAGCTTAAGTTGATCCTCCTTCCTCAACAAATTGAAGATTGGCTCGCAGATAGTTGTTATATGTGCTATGAGCTGACTATTATATTGAATGTGACAAAGGAAAACTCATAGCTCCTTCTTTGTATGGGGTGCATGCAAACCTTGAATCACCTTAACCTTAATAAGATCAACTTCGATGCCTCTTTTACTCACTAAAAGTCCTCTCAATTTGTAAGCAGTTGTAAACACACACTTTCGAGGGTTTATTTTTAATTTATACTTTTTGATTCTTTCAAAAAACTTCCTCAATGCTGGAAAATGCCCCAATCAATCAATAGTTTTGACTATCATGCCGTCGACTTAGACTTCCACATCCTTGTGTATCATATCATACAGAGTAGTAATAGCTACTCTTTAATAGGTGGCTCTAGCATTTTTCAGTCCGAATGACATTACCTTGTAACATTAGGTTCCTTGTTAGGTGGTGAAGGCAGCCTTTTCCATATCATTGAGATACATGCTTATTTGATTGTATCTCGAGAATCTATGCATGAATGACAATATAGCATATCCTATAGTACCATCCACCGATACATCAATGTGTAGCAAAAGGAAGTCATCCTTGGGGCTGACTATATTCAAATCTCTGAAGTCAACACACATCCTCACCCTTCCATCTTCGGCATAGGAACAATATTGTCCAACCGTTGGGGGTATTTGATCACTTGTAAGAATCCTACATTCCAGTACTTCATGAGTTCTTTTTTGATCTTCACTCCATTTGGTACACATCCGCCGAGCTTGACCCATTTGTTAAACTCACCGGACTCAAGCCCATACCAACTACTATTCGATTGTTCCTAATACAAAAATCGAGAATAATTGATTAAGAACCTGACTTAGACCGACAGGTTTAAATCCCACTTAGAGATAAATGACTTAGTAAACCGTCTAAGGCCAATTTAACTTGCTTATTGGTAACCCAATTAAAGCCCAAAACCGGAACAACTACTTATAAGTAATCCAAGCCTGCAATATCCAGGCCCAACTACCTCACTGTGTAGGGGAAAAATGGTGAGGCCCAAACAAGCCCAACCTGTTGACTGTACTCCCCTTGATTATATTTTCAATAGATACTTGCAGCCTCAAAAAATAGGGATTCAGGATCCTCCGCCTCACCACTTACCTCCCACCATTCCCATGGATTCATCCCCCATGTTCTCTATTTTAAACCTAACTAATATATCCTCCTAGCTAACACTGTTGTTCTCCTTCATCTCTCCATATGTTTATATCAGTAATTAGTACCTGGGCAATTGTAGCATAATACCGCTCACCAGAATGAACAATATTCTATTACTTTATATCAAGGAGTACATTGTCGCATGTACAAACATGATCATGATCATGTAATATCTTTGCCATTAGTATAAAGGTTTTCTGTACATTCATGTTCAAATCACTAAACAATATATGTCATTTTATTATTAGATGATATCATTCCAATCTACAATGGAGAGGGGTGGAGAGAGGTTTTGAATCCATAGCTTCCGTGGGAGAGATCAAGAAATAAAATAAACTGAAGAAGATGAAGATGATGATGATAAGAAACAAATGGGTCAAAGACTTCCACCTCAAATAAGGTATTTGAGAGATCAACATCATCATCCTATCCAACAATTGAGCTTCTAGAATTTCAGTATTGGGTTTCAAATGACCACTGCTTGTATGCATTATCTATCTATCTGTACAAAGGCAGCTTTGAAACTTTGTTTATGGATTATGATCAGACCCACTTCCTTCTGTTCCCAGTAACCACAGAGAGTGTCTGCAGACTTCTTTTTTTCTTTCTAAAATTTGAACCCCATCTTCAATCTTGAAACAAATAGATGATGATGATGATATTGACAGAGAAGAACACCACCATAATTTCTTTCAAAGAGAGCCCTCAAAGGACACCTGAAAATGTGCAGGCTTTGATGGCTGCACTGCTACTGCAGCAATGCCTTGAAGCAGCTTGATGACATCAACTGTATCATCTAGATAGTACTTTGCCTTACTTGGCTTCTGACCAACAGTGCAGGCAAACACTTCGGCTGTGGCCGGCAATGATGGATTTGATACAGATCTCGCAACGCTCTCGAACATGTCTTCATCTGATCTATCATCTCCAATGCATAGCACAAAATCTGGTGGCTGTGGCTTTCCCCTATTCAACATGGTTGATATAAGGTTTTCAACAACTATACCCTTGCTTACACCCTGCCATAAGTATCAGAGGTCATCAGACAAGAAACACAATTCAATTATATTATCATAATCAATTCAATAAAACCAAATTTTCACAAGGAGATTTAAGGATATGTCAAAAAATTGCTTACCTGTGGTTTCACTTCAACAATGTGTTGACCTCTTTTGACCAGGACGGGCTCATTAGCGAGCACACTCTCCAGATGATCAAGCAATTCCTTTGCCTGGCAGGACCCAAAATCTGGGTCAGCTTCTTGATGGTGCCACACCAATGCACTCTCCTTATGCTCAATATATGATCCATCGGTTGTTTCCGTGTAAAGTTCCATTACAGGCTCAGCGATCTTTATCCAATCAAAGTCTGTTGCTAATAGAGGAGACTCCCATTCAGAATCTCTACTCCACCTACAACAACCCAAGAGAAACACCAAACTTTCCTCTTTCAGGGGATACAAAATAGAAAACTAAGCAAGCACAAAAAGATACTTATGAAACTTTTAACTTTGTC
>NC_056559.1:20516340-20525402 GCF_013358625.1 Macadamia integrifolia
TTTTTTTTTTTTACGTCCCTTCGGCCTTATTCCTTCGGCTTTGGCTTTAGTTCTGCTTGCTACCAAGACCTTCGATCAGTCGACGTGAAGACCTTCGGTCAGCTTGGCTCGGCCTTGCCTGAGCCCCCGACCGAGGTGGGGACCTTCGGTCAGGTCCGCTCGGCCTCTGCCTGAGCCCCTAGTCGAGGTTAGGCCTCCGGTTAAGTAAGTTCGGCTATGGCCTGGACTCCCAATCGAGGTGAGGACCTTCGGTCAGGTCCGTTCGGCCTTGGCCTGAACTCCCAACTGAGGTAAGGACCTTCGGTCAGGTCCATTCGACCTTAGCTTGAACTCCCAATCAAGGTAAGGGCCTTCAGTTAAGTTCGTTCGGCCTTGGCCTGAACTCCCAACTGAGGTAAGGACCTTCGGTTAGTTCGGCTCGACCTTGCCTGAGCCCCCGACCGAGGTGAGGACCTTCGGTCAGGTCTGCTCGGCCTTGTCCTGAGCCCCCAACCAAGGTAAGGGCCTTCGATCAGGTCCGTTCGGCCTTGGCCTGAACTCCCAACCTAGGTGATGACCTTTGGTCAGGTCCGCTCAGCCTTGGCCTAAGCTCCCAATCGAGGTTAGGGCCTTTGGTCAGGTCCGTTCAGCCTTGGCCTAAACTCCCAACCGAGGTGAGGACCTTCGGTCAGGTCCGTTCGGCCTTGGCCTGAACTCCCAACTGAGGTAAGGGCCTTCGGTCAAGTCCGTTCGCCCTTGTCCTAAACTCCCAACCGAGGTAAGGACCTTCGGTCAATTCGGCTCGGGCTTGCCTGAGCCCCCGACCTAGGTGAGGACCTTCGGTCAGGTCTGCTCGGCCTTGGCCTGAGCTCCCAACCGAGGTAAGGGCCTTCGGTCAGGTCCGTTCGGCCTTGGCCTGAACTCCCAACCGAGGTGAGGACCTTCGGTCAGGTCCATTCGGCCTTGGCCTGAACTCCCAACCGAGGTAAGGACCTTCGGTTAGGTCCATTTGGCCTTGGCCTGAACTCCCAATCGAGGTAAGGGCCTTCGGTCAAGTCCGTTCGGCCTTGGCCTGAACTCCCAACCGAGGTAAGGACCTTTGGTCAGTTCGGCTCGGCCTTTCCTGAGCCCCCGACTGAGGTGAGGACCTTCGGTCAGGTCTACTCGGCCTTGGCCTGAGCTCCCGACCAAGGTGAGGACCTTCAGTTAGGTCTGCTCGGCCTTGGTCTGAGCTCCCAATCAAGGTAAGGGCCTTTGGTCAGGTCCGTTCGGCCTTGGCCTGAACTCCCAACCGAGGTGAGGACCTTCGATCAGGTCCGCTCAACCTTGGTCTGAGCTCCCAACCGAGGTAAGAGCCTTCGGTCAGGTCTGTTCGGCCTTGGCCTGAACTTCCAATCGAGGTGAGGACCATCGGTCAGGTCCGTTCGGCCTTGGCCTGAACTCCCAACCGAGGTGAGGACCTTCGGTTAGGTCCGTTCGGCCTTGGCCTGAACTCCCGACCGAGGTGAGGACCTTCGGTCAGGTCCGTTTGGCCTTGGCCTAAACTCCCAACCGAGGTGAGGACCTTCGGTTTGGTCCGTTAGGCCTTGGCCTGAACTCCCAACCGAGGTAAGGACCTTCGGTCAAGTCCGTTCGGCCTTGGCCTGAAATCCCAACCGTGGTGAGGACGTTCAATCAGTTCAACTTAACCTTACCTGAGCTCCCAACCGAGATGAGGACCTTTAATCAGGTCCGCTCGACCTTGTCCTGATCCCCCAACCGAGATGAGGATCTCCGATCAGGTCCGTTAGGGCGTAACCTCGACGGTTGGTAATTGGTGACGTGACGGTGCCATTAATGCTCGGGCAGTCGTACCGTTTTTCTTCCATTTATATAGTGTGGGGGTCCATTTGTGGGGCACTTTTCTTTTTCCCTCGGAGAGCCTTTCTTCGGTCTCGGTGTTCCTTCCGGAGAGCTTACCCTCGGTCTCGGCTTTCTTTTAGTTCAACAACACTTCGAAAGTAAGTTCAATGTCTTGTTCGTCAGGCTACAGTCCGTTGTCCTCGGAGAGGACAAGGTCTAGCCATAAGCGTCGGAGTCCAAGGGATGTCCTCAGACTCCATCGATTTTCCCTCTGCCCGCAACTCGTCGTCTACGGCCTCACCATCTGGGTCCGAGGGTGGCTCAAACGGTGCAGGATTTAGGGAGAGGATGCTCGATTCCCGAGCCCAGACCCAGGACCCAGGACCCCTTAGAGGTGGAGGCTCTCCACATTGTTTCCACCATGGATGAGCCAGAACTGGAGGAACTTAGGGCCTCCTTCGGTATCTCGGACGCTTTCGAGCTCCGGCTGTCCAGACCATCCGATCGAGCCAGCTATCAGAACTCCGAAGAGCTGTGCTTGCACAAGGAGGGTTTAAGGTCGGCCTTTGGCTTCCCCTCCATCCTTTTTTCTTTCGAGTGTTTCGGCACTACAGGATTTGTCCGACCTAGCTAACGCCAAACGGATGGCGACAAATGCTCAACTTCGTCGTCCTTTTCTCAAGGCACCAGAGGCCTCTCTCGCTCCCTCTCTTCATCAACTGCTTCTTCCTTCAAGCCTATAAGGGGCTTTCGAGCTGGTACTACTTCTGCCCTCGGAAGGACCTTCGGCTACTGAGTGGTTACCCGACATCGATCCACGGGTGGAAGGAGAAATTCTTCTTCGCGAGGTCGTCTAAGGGGGTGCCCTTCTGCACCGTCTGGGATATCCCTGACCTGAGGTCGGTGAACTCTGCCCCTGCCCTTTTCAGGGCAGACACGGAGTTATGGAAATGGCGAGGCGGCAAGAAACCTGCCCTCCAGTCGAGTTCGACAGCCTTAAGTCCGCACGCCATCCTGTTCAGGTTCGGGCTTAGCCCGGGTGAGTTAGGCCAGCCCAAGTTTACTTCCCTCGGGCATTGGTATTTTGTACTGACCCCCTTCGTTTCTTCATGTAGTGCAAATCTCTAGGGCCGAGGCTAGGGCTGCCGCAGCGGAGAGGCAAGCCCAAATAAGGGAGGCCAGGGCACGAGATGCACAGCAGCAGCAGAGGCCGAAGAGGAAAGAGAAGAAGGGGCCCTCCTCCTCCGAGGCTACCCCCTGAAGAAAAGATCTAGGGGCGAGGGACCAAGCACCAAGGCAGTCCAGGCCCTTGCTGCTCCAGGCCATAACATGCCAGCCCGAGACTCCTCCCCCGTTGCGGACTTCAGAAGCCCGAGGGTAAGGAATGTGAGGGTCGAGGTTGGATTTATCCCTCAGTGGTCGGTCAAAGAAGACGACACCTTGTCAGTCGAGCGTGTTGCTCGTGAGCTGGTAATGAAGGGCAGTCTTCCTCGAGATGCCGCCAAAGCTCAATGACAAGGGACAACGGCCATGATAACTAGCGCCTGCATCTTCATGGCCGGGGTAAGCTTTGGTCCTCTAACCTTAGTTTTTTTTTTTATCGTAACCTTCTGACCATCGGTGTCTTATGTAGGCCCAAAACCAAATGGATCAGCTGGCGATTCGGGCCGAAGCTATGGGCCAAGACCTCGAGGCTACCGAACGAGAGAAGGCAGTCCTGGAGAATGAATGTTCGGTTCTCCTCGAGAAGGTGGAGCATCTGGAAGTGGACCTCCTCCTTACGCGCTAGGAATGCAATCGGAAGCTTACGGAACTGAAGGCGCAGATGAAGGCAAGGGTTCAGGAGGTCGAGGCCCGAGGGGCCGAGAAGTATAGATCCTCTGAGGACTTTCGGGAAGAGATCAAGCGTGCCATCGCCCCTGGGTTCACAATGGGTGCTACCGAGGTCCGAGACTGGGTCCTCGAGCGTTACCCAGGGGTCTCTTTCAAGGACAGCGGGCTCATCTTTGAGGAGGAGTGTATTGAGGCGGCCCCATCAGCCACCGAGGTTGCCGATGCCGATGGTGGAGGCTGTAGTGAGGAAGGTGAGGTTCAGCCACAACGCGAGGTGCCTCCGACTCCTGGTCACGATGGCTCCAATCGGGAGACCCACCATGTCGAGGATGAGGCCGTAAATCCGATGGACGCCCTTTGAAGCCACCCTGGGTCTTAGGTCAGCCTTTGAGCTCTCCCCCCTTTTTTTTTTTGATATGAGCCTTCAAACCTCTTCATGTATTCTCGGCCTTCGGGTCTTTTCATGTAATCTCAGCCTTCGGGTCTCTTTATGTAATCTCGACCTTCTGGTCTTTTTAATGAATGTATTTCCCTTTCTTCGTATGCCTCGACTTCCGCTTTTTCGTGTTCTTTCGGGTAAGGTGATCTTTAGCCCGTAGGTAGGTGTACGAAGGCCGAATCCCATTGTTGGCAGCCTAAGGATTTGCATGCCTCTACTTTAGCACGAGGCTCGGTCCTGCTCCCTCGGCTTATCCGAGAGGTTTCCCGAGTCTGAGGGCTATGGACTTTTAAGGGATCTTGAACAAGTGGGGTTTTCACCAAGTGTTGTGTTCCCCCTCAGCTTCGGCCGAAGGGTCTTTTAAACTCTGGTATTGATCCGAACATCCAGCCGAGGGCAGATCCTTCGGTCGTCGTCACTCCCTACCGAATTGAGGACCTTCGGTCAAGTCCCCTCGGTCATTGGCCTAAGCCCCGAACCGAGGTGAGGACTCTCGGTCATGAAGGATGTTTTCGGGACATCAACCTCTGACATCTTGATCTGATTGTACCCCGAGTACGCATCCATGAAACTCAACGCCTTGTATCCTGCCGTGGCATCAATGAGGAGTCTATTTTCGGCAGGGGGTATACATCCTTCGAGCAGGCCTTGTTCAGGTCAGTGAAGTCGATGAAGATCCTCCACTTTCTGTTTGCCTTCGGGACCATCACCACGTTGGATATCCACTCCGGGTATTGGATCTTGTGAATGAACTGGGCCTTCAACAACTTCTCTACTTCTTCATCTTTTTCTGCTGCCTTTTGGGGGCGAAAGTCCTCTTCTTCTATTGCACCAAATTCTTTTCCGGGTTGACATTCAGATGATGCTCTATTACCTCTCGATCTATTCTAGGCATGTCTGAAGCCGATCAGGTGAAGACGTCAGAGTTGTTTCGGAGGAATGAGACGAGTTTTTCTCATTGGTGCCTTGGCATTGTAGCCCCGATCTAGAATTACCGAGCATTATCCCCCTCTTCGGCCTCAACTTATACCAAATCCTCAACTGGTTCCCCCCGTTGATAACTGACGTCATCGTGTAGATCTTCTATCAGGAGCGCCTCGCCCGCCTTTTCTCTTCCCCACAAGGTAGTGGCGTAGCACCTCCGGGATGCCTCCTGATCACCTCGACATTCCCCGACACCGTTCTTGGTTGGGAATTTCATCTTGAGATGGGGTGTGGAGACGACAGCCTTTAGTAGGTTCAAACCAACCCTCCCTAGGATGGTGTTGTATGCCGAGGTAATGCCTACTACCAAGAAGTTGATCATGACTGTTACTTGGCGATCTCCAGTGCCGGCTCTTACTGGCAACTCAATCGATCCTTCCACTTTTACTGGGACGCCGGAGAATCCCTGCAATGGGTGTTCGACTTTCTTCAACTTTCCCTCGTCCAGGCCCATCTTCTGGAAAGCCTCAAGGAACAGGATATCAGTTGAATTTTCGTTATCCACTAAGATCCTCTTCACTCTGCAATCCATTATGGTCATGGTGACTACCAGCGCATTGTCGTGCGGAGTGTGCACCCCTTCCAGATCGTCGTCTAAGAAGGAAATAATCGTCCCCGTCCTCACCTTCTTGTTCGACCATTCAGCCACATGTACACTTCTCGCATAGGCTTTTGCTTTCCTGGCCGAGACTGAACTTTCTCCAGCGGCTAGGCCTCCACAGATTGTCGCTATAACCCTAGTTGGGCACTTATTCTCATCCCGAAGGCGATGGTCAGTTTCCTCGGGTGTTCGGTCCCTTTGTCGTTCCTGATTGCCTCTACGGGCTGGCCCCCTTCTTTCATAGCGGCCTCTACCATCTCTCTGACGGTTGTCCCTATGGTCATTACCGTCTTGGGCATCCTCCTTTTCGCAGTCCACAAATCGGCCTAGATATCCTCTTCAGATAATTCCTTCTATTTTTCCCTTGAGGTGCCAACAATCTTCGGTGTCGTGGCCGTGGTCCCTGTGGAAGTGGCAATATCTGTCCATATTGCATCTCTCAGGGTGCCGTCCCATCTTCCCTGGCCACTTCATGGCTCTGGCATCTAGGGAGTCCTTTATTTGTATCAATTGATCCGTTCGTCTCCGGTTCAATGGCGCGTATTTCTTGAACTTCCTTGGTGGACTGGGTGCCCGACCGCGCTTAGACTTTCGTATTTTGCCTTCTTCGGAGGG
This sequence comes from Macadamia integrifolia, assembly GCF_013358625.1. Lineage (NCBI taxonomy): Eukaryota > Viridiplantae > Streptophyta > Magnoliopsida > Proteales > Proteaceae > Macadamia > Macadamia integrifolia. The sequence continues at coordinate 20,522,634 of NC_056559.1, forward strand.
TTTGTCGTCGTCCCTTGAGATCTTTTTCCTTCCCGTCTTCCTTTTGGCTTCTTCATCAGCTTGAAGGGTTTCTTCCATCTGGATGTACTTATCGCACCGAGCTCTCAACTCGGCCAGGTTCCTCGGTGTATGCTTCACCAAAGACTTTTTCAGCTCCTTATCCTTGATGCCTCCCAGCAGGGCTGTGAACTCTTCTTTCGGGTCCAGACCTCTGATCATGATCTTCTCTTGTTGGAAGCGCTTCATGTAGTTCTGCAGTGATTCTCCTTTATGTTGCTTGATGTTGGTCAAGTTCAACGTGGTCTTCTAAAGGGGTTGGCTACTGGAGAATCCCTTCACGAAGAAGTAACTTAGATCGCTGAAGCTGTAGATTGACTTTGTCGGCAGACGGTTGTACCATAGCCTTGCCGCTCCTCTGAACGTCAATGGCAGGGCACGACACATGATGTTTTTTTAGACTCGATGGAACTGCATAGCGACCTTGAAGCCTTCCAAATGATCGACAGGGTCCCCAGACCCGTCGTAGGTGTCATACTTTGGCAGGCGAAAGCCGATCGGGAGCGGGTCCCTCATGACCTCATCAGCTAGAGCCGTGTCATTAGTGAGGTCTGGCTCGCGAGCTCCCGTCTGATTTTCTGCCACCTTCTTGATCTCATCTTTCAGGTCCAGGATCATCTGCTTTAACCCTGAGTCCTCGTGTCTCTGTTCGTCTCCTTAGCGTGGCTCCCCATGTCGGTCTCCGACGGCACGTCGCGTCCTTCCCCTGGGTGTGGGACTTTCCCTCATTGCTTGATTTTGAAAATTATGACAAGACCTTATTGATCCTATACTGCTCCAGTCCTCGTCTTGAGCTCTCTTGGGCTGGATATGGGGGCCTCGCGGTGCTCCGTCAGTCTTCTGAGAGACAGCTTTGGAGACCTCCTTCAATGCCTCGGCCATTCGGTCATATTTTTCCTGGAGGGCTTCGAACTGCTCCCTTGTCACATATTCCTGCGCTCCAGGAGGGGGCGGAGGATTACTATCTCCCCGCACCGAATATCCGGCCGAATGCTGGTACCTCGCGGAACCTTCCCGATCATCGTTTTTCCTTTCTCGTCCAATTTCTGTCGAGGGAGGGAGCCCTCCTGATGGTTCCTCTTCCCCCATGTTCATGTTCGATGCTGCTCTCGTCTTCTTACGATTGTAGGTTCTCCCCACCATTACTGTCGTTTCCCACAGACGGCGCCAATCTGTTGCTGCCGAAAATCCGTATGAGCTGATCCTACACAAATAAAGAAGGCAGAGGCCTGGATGTTTATCCGGGGTTAGTCCTCCGACGCCCAAGTTAGAGATCGACCGCACAGCTTTTCACAAGGGTAATGGTGAGGGTTTTTCTGCATACCTTTCTTCCTCTGCTCGAGCCCTCTCTTATAGTCCTTAGGGTTTAGGGTTTCTTTTTTCCTTGGAGGAGTCCTCCTCGGGTCTGCCTCCTTTCCTCTTCGAGTCCTACTCGGATACGTCTTATCCCCTTCGTGGGAAATATTCTCTCTACGTGGTTGACGCGGTCAGACTCCTTGCAGACTCTAACAGGTGAGCGACACTTGTCTTCTCCTTAGATACCACGTGTTCTTACCCTATTGGGCAATCAATTTGGCCGTATCAACTAGAAAGCCTCATCCATAATCCATTTGAGTAATTTTCTCTCCCTTTTCAGGAGGACACCTTATAGATCCAAGACTCTTATCTGTATTGTGATTTTAAAGAAAAAAAAGAAAAAAAAAAAAAAAAAAAAAAAAGCTTTTTCATCCATTTTTCATCTGGTAGTCTCGCCAGTCAACACGCCCCCAAAACTCCTCCCAAGAAACATAAATGAGAAAAAACCAAGAGGTGAAGAGACGAGTGATTCCTGAAAGTGCAAAATCTACCCATTGCACCTACTAGTACGCTACTTTATATAAACCAAGGAGGAAAAAATAACATTTATAAAATAAATTGGATTTAGATCACTTTCATGGTATATAAAACCAATTAATGAGCCGGCCGGCTGGTTTAAGCACATGATGATGACTATTAATTTTATCAACTTAGTTTTGGATATGAATTAATCAAGTCATTCTTGTAGCCACCTTCTCTGGTCCAAATAAGAGGCTACATATAAGAAGTAAGAATCCGCTACCTTTCTTGTTCCATTTCCTTGGAAGATAAGTCAATGAGAAAAAACGTGATGAAACGTAACTCTATTACGAACCATTCATTCACTTTTTTCATTTTTTTAATTATTTCAGTTAAAAACCCATTCACGTTAGTCAATATTCCATACTTTTTACATCAAAATCTCTGAAGGCGATTGGCAGAAAAGTATAAAATGAACCCATCAAATCTTCATGACAGGCAAGATGATTGGCGTTCACAAATAATATTCAAAAACCCAACTAAATTGGGACATATGGGAAGTGGTAGTTTCTTACAAAACTGAACTTTTAAAGTCATTCCTTCTAAGTTTGGATTGTTGGCATTCGTCTCTTTCTATCATTATAGTGTTCATTAATTTGAATGCCATTTTGCACATTCAAAGATATTTTTTACGACCTAGTGATCATTGGTTCAAATTGAGAACAATCTCTTCTTTACGTAGAGGTAATCTTCTAAGTTCGGATTGATCATCTTTTTCTATCACCTTAGTTGGCATCAATTTCAATACCATTCAGGGTATTCAAAGATGTTTCTAGTAATCTAGTGATTGCAGGTTCAAGTCAAGAAACAACCCCTCCACTGAAAAAAAAAAAAAAA